>NC_044906.1:24002373-24109723 GCF_001633185.2 Quercus lobata | reverse complement strand
TTCTAATTGTAATGTTTAGTTAATATCATCAATATACAAAGGTGCACCTTTATAATTCATAAGGCAGATTGGAGAATTGGTAAAAGAAAGGGAATGCCTTGAAGTAAATATACAACCACTGTTTTAAACTAACAAATTGAGAACAGCTGCATACATCTAGTCAAATCTTAGACAATTACAATTTCTGTGAACTATAGACT
Organism: Quercus lobata; assembly: GCF_001633185.2. Taxonomy (NCBI): domain Eukaryota; kingdom Viridiplantae; phylum Streptophyta; class Magnoliopsida; order Fagales; family Fagaceae; genus Quercus; species Quercus lobata. Next base: position 24,109,523 of record NC_044906.1, on the reverse strand, counting down.
ACGTTTCCTATACAAATGCCATCTTAGATCCAATATGCGGTTGAGCTCATACCTCTTACTGCATGTTATAAGGTAGCTTATTACAATACTCTTACAAAGGCCTCAAAAGTGGATAATCTTCAAGAAGTTCCCGCTCTGACAGGGTGTCATTTTCATTCTGAGGGGTCCACAATACCTCAACTGCCTGCATGAAAACACGAGATATCAGGCATAGATATTTTACACCTACAAGTTCTGATTTTGGAAAAAATTTCATACTTACTAGTATTTTACTTGAGGGAATGGATCCAAGCTTTTGCAATGCTTCTTTCAAGTCCCCACTGCCATTGATGGTGGGGAGCTTATGTACTCCTTCAGCAGCCACCAAGATTGTTATCTGTTTTAAAGAAATTTCAGAAAAACCACAGAAAAGGAGGGGAAAATTTACGTTTCTATTTTTAATCAAATATTTATGTCCCATGACTACCGAGTCATAGATGCTGTGAGTTTATAAAGTTATGTCTATAGAATAGAAAGATGAGATAAAATGCACATAATTTAATCACTTTATACAGGGAGCATTATAATGAGATAAAACTATTGCATTGAGCCACCCCAAGATGTGCACAGATAGAAAAAGGATGCAATCCAAAGATGAACAAAAGGCTAGAGTTCTTGCCATTATTCAGGATAAGAAGAGAGTGAAAGTAAATAACACCTATGCAGATTTATTATGGATCCTATAAAATCATGGGAGCACCTTCAATTGAGATGCAGAGACAAACTGGTTGTGGTCCCAGATTTAAAGGCTAAGTAAACTCGAAACATTTATTATTCCAAAGCATGTCAAGGTCTTTCTTATTACAAAGGTCTAACAGAATTTTAATAGTGAGAACCTATGAAGCACGGGTGCGTTTTGGGACTCGGGTGCAGGTTCGGGTGCGGGACTCGGCAATTTTTGAAAAAGTAGGGTTAGGGTGCGGGTGCGACGGGACTCAGCGATTAAAAAATTATTAAAAATATTTTTATTTATATTTTTAATATATTTTTACTATTAAAATATTCTTAAAAAACACGTTACTATGCCTTGATTCACAAAACAAAGAAAGATGAAGGCAAGAAACACATTACTATGCCTCTGAGGTGGGAATTTCGGCTGTTCCGGCTAGATTCAAGGCTGATTTCAGCCTGTTTCGGCCGTTTTGGTCGCCGGCCGATACAACCCGATAGGGCCGATACGGTCCGATTCTAGCCGAATCAGGCCGATTCGGCGCAAATCAAAGCCGAGTCGGCGTGAATCAAACCGAGTTGGTGAGGAAAAAAAAAAAAACTCTCAAACGCGGCACCGTTGCATGGGCAACCGAGTCGGACGCCGCGTCCCATGTCGGACTCAAGTGCAGCACCCTCCCAGCCGCGTCCGTGCTTTCTAGGTGAGAACATCTAAGAAGAAATTAGGGGGGGGTGGGGGGACAGTGGAAACCTTTGTTCAAATTCATTGTAAAAGGTGAGCTGAGGCTTTGTAATGCTGCTAGGCTAAATGTTGTCATTGCAGCCCTCATAATCCCATTGATTTCATGTGGGCCATAGATTAGTGAATGGTGATATTTGGAAAAAAATTACAAATTAACAAACAGATCAACAGTGAAAGTTCATCTATAGTCTATTAGTCTTTCAACAAGAAATCCAAAATTGATTGTAATCAGACAGAATTAATTTAATGCTGACTTGGTTTTGTTTAGTGGGGCATTTGGTATGGTTGTAGTAGGCCTGTAAAATACCTGAACTGATTCACACCACAAATTTCCATTCAATGGCAAATTCTGAAATTTCTGCAATCAAACTACACAAAACCATGCCTACAACATCCTTCTCATCATGGTTATTCTTCCCCTTATTTAGAATGTAAGTTTGGAGAAATTATACCAGAGCAGTTATAATGTTTCTGGATTTTAAATTACAACAGGAGTTTCTCTCAGATGTGGCTTTTTCATGGAAGGTTATTCGTTAGGTTCTGTTTTCTAACACCACTCTCCAATCCCACACACCAGCCACCCCCCCCCCCCCCCCAAAAAAAACCCCCAAACAAAAAAATAAAGATAAAAGTATATAAATCAAATGAAATAAAATGTCAATCATGTTATCAGAAGATTAGAAAAAACCAATCAAGATGGATTCAGTTCCATCTCATAGACAAACACTGCCGCCTGAACTATGTTATACCATATAACCCAACTAAGTTTACTACTTCTATGACCATTGCGTCAACTTCATCTTAATCCCCACCCACATCCTTCTTTTGACAGAGACAGAGAGAACTTGTTACTTGACACACCATAGAAATGATAATGCTCATGGTATGAAGATAGATAGAACAAAGCACCTTAGTTGTGATTGAAGGAATATCATATATTATTAATCATGCATTTAAATAAAGCAAACCCATAAATAAATAGAAAATTACAACACATTTATGAGTCTAGTCAGCAGCAGATCACCTAAAAACCCAAAGTCAAGCTAGAAATGGAGTATTTTGATATATTCATTTTAACTATAGCCAATTTAGAGATGACCTTACCACTATGTACTCATTGCTGAATCCATTAGCTCTCTGGCTAGATGTACTTTGCTTTTTAATGTTGTTCACATTGACTAGTGTTTCTTCATCAAATTTCCCCCGTTCTTCAATAGAAAGTTGATTGAAGCGTTTCTCTCCGTCCTCCATGCTCCTCTTTATATCCACCTGCAAGAGTGGCACCAGTTAAGCATGCCGTCAACATTGCTGAAATCATGTCAAACCAATTTCTTAATGGGGAGAGAGAGAGAGAGTTTATAAAGAAGATGCCACTATAAGAAGTAATAGCTGCAGGGAATATATTCTGAAGAGGACTGCAGAAATTCTTCCGTATAAGAAATGAAAACATGAACCACATAAAATCCTATGTCCTGGATACACAACTCAGAAATTTAAGTTAATCCCTCAAGAGCTCTAAACAAAATAAAACTTTTCTCCAAGTAACGTTGTCTACGAAACCGAGATACTGATTCATACAGTGCCAAGTTCCAACTGCAAGTGAATGACAAACAGAGAATCAACTAGTTTGTCAGTCACAACCCACAAACACAAGGGGTCCATGTGTGTCTATAACAATAGGCATAAAACAAGTCAACCCTCCCCCAAGCCCTAATGGAAGGTGGCCCCTTCTCTCGTTTGTTTGTTTTTTGAAGAACATTGAACCAAAGTTACCAAACTGTACTTGTTTCCTAACCTCACTTTAGTAGAATAAAAAGTTCTAGGAGATGGTGTTCAACTTACAGCTGAATAACCTGAGATACAATAACTGGGATGCCGAAGCAAAGCTAGCGTTGTCTCTGCGCCCAAAAATTAAGATAGTAAAAACGTCAGAATTTTGATAAAATCAACAACAAAAATTAAAAGAAAGCCCTAGCTTGACATGTTAATTATGACAAGTCTTAGATGATGAAATCAATATAGAGCCAACTTTAATACTGTAATATATACTATAAACACTAGTTCAAATCAACGCCTTGAGGGTGAGGCCATGGATTCAAGACCCATAATGTGCATGTGTAATTATTACTCCACACAGAGAGAGAGAGAGAGAGATCTTAGTTGTACTCATCTTCTGTGTAAAGAAGAGCTAATCATATAACATTACTAAAAACCGTAACAATTAGTATAATAAGTCAACATCACTTTTTCTTAAGAGGATATTATGGATAGATACCAAATTTAAATCTGAACAGGTCAACCTTGTGGTGATGACCCCTCCAGAATCACTATAACGAAACTTTTAATGATTTTGATGCCATTTGGAAAATTCTTTATGAGCATGTAAGTATGAATTAACATAAAATTATAATACCTTGTGCTACAACATATCACCCCCTTAAACAATGTATATATGTGAAATTTTTCTAAAGACACAAGCTAATTTTCTACAGCACTTTATTTCACAAAAATCATTACAAAATTATTCATCCACACATTATTATTTCACCTGTATTTTTTCTTTGTATTTGGGGAAAAAAATCTCTCTATAAATTTAGCTCAATGAATGTTTGTTATCATTGCCTCATAGTAATGCTTGACCTTCGATGTTCTATAGCAAACCTCTCTCTATAAGTTTAACTCAATATGTGATTACCTTGTGATTAGCAGCAGCCCTTACATAAATTTCATTTTTCCTTTATAACATTAAAAATCCTATAATAAATATACAGATTAATTATTTGCAAAAATTAGATTAAATCGATGAATGTCCTAGAGAATGCACTAAACCAATGAAAAGTTTTTATCATTAAATTTTGTTTTAAACTTTATGAGATTAGATGCATGTTTACAATCAACTACTTGGATTATTTATATCTTTCCTATACCATTTTCTCATATTTTTACAACACTGAACTCAATGATTCTAAAACCTCTCACATACAACCTTGTTTTTAAGGAGGGTGAAAGTATCAATTCGGGTACAACCCATTGGCAACTAGGATTAGATTACTTAAAGCAAATGAGGAACCAATTATGCCCATGACAACTAACCTTACGGCAGTAAAATTTGTTTGAATAAATTTTTTAGGGTACATCATTTGTTAATTTGCAAAAGATTACTCATATTCACTAGTAAATGGGCAAATGAAAGATGAAAATCTATTAAATAAAAAAGAAATAAACAACAAATCAGATGAATAATATAAATACTTATTTAGAAGTTCCACCTGTCAATACATAGCTCAAACCCGAAGAGCTAGATGTATCTGCAGTTTCAGCAATCCGATTAAGATCCATTTGAAGTGACCGCCCCATGCCCAGCAACCCAACCTATGAAAGTCAGTAATGAGAAAATTCAGAAGAACTGCTTTCTCAAATTCAAGAAAGATTTTAAGAAGTGAGTCAGAACTCAACTTCCAAACAAAAGCCTCTATGTATGATGTAACAACGCCACAGTTACTTCATAGCCAACTAAATGAACCTACCTTATAAATATGATTAAAAAAAATACACTACTATACCTGTATAACCTAAAACTTCAAATTGCTAAACTATATTTATGACTTTTGGACATTTCCACAATAGTTGAGTACTTGACTTGCAGGGGCAGAAGATATATAATTGGAGCTTATGTTGGTATTATCATGGTTAATGTTCTTTACATTTTTTAACCGTGGAGTTTGCTGAATATGGTAACTTCAGAAATCCCCCAAAGCTTTCAATTCATAAACCCTAAATTCCATGCCAGACTGCACTTACGAACACATTATTTCTTGGTGCTGAATATATTGCTTCGTAAAGCAGAACACAAGATTGATTTAAAAGAATCATTCAAATAATTATCTTCCCCCCTCCCAAAAAAAAAAAATTCCCACTTAAGTCCAACCACCGTAGTCCCATCACAAAGCCCAAGACATTTCCATAAAAAGAAAAGCAACATCCAACAAACATATTTATACTGCGAGTACTGGAGGCCAATAATTTCACCCTTTCTCTTTTCTTGGTTAGCTTTAGATTTGATAGATAAAAGCATCCTCATATGATCATAGATTTTTTGATACATCAATAGTTGGGAGTGAGGGGATTTGAACCCTAAATGTCTCTATTGGAAACATTAGGAGATGCCAGCCAATTGAGCTACTAGACTCTGGGCGCTCTTCTTTTCTTTTTTTGATAAGTAATAAGGATATATATTCAAGAAACTACCTTATGCAGAAAAACATAAGGCAGAGAGAAAAGTACAATGGGAAAGAAAGAGAGAAAAAGAAAAAAAGAAAGGAAAGGGTACTAATTACACAGGAGAGAGCTAAGGAACAAAGGGAGGGAATCAGTAAAGGTGAGTCCCCAAGCCCAAGACCAGTCAAACAGAGAGCCACTGAAAGAGGCCAATAACTGGTCATCCAAACTTTCCATGTCCTCAAAAGTCCTCCTATTTCGCTCCCTCCAAAGACACTACATCAAGAATAATGGAGCTAAGTTCCAAATGCTAGACATGCTTTCCAGGCCAATTCCACCAACCAAATAGAGTGTCCGCAACCAATCTTGGCAAGACCCAAAAAATCCCAAAAGATCTAAATACCAAACTTCACAGCCGATAAGCCTTACCACAGTGAAGTAAAAGATGATCCACCGTCTCCCCATTACAACGGCACATGATACACTAGTCAACAAAAGCCAACCTTCTACCCCTCAAATTTTCTCTATTAGCTAATGACCACTGAGCCACTTTCTCCCCCCATATGGACCGGAGTGTTAGGTTGCAGATTCAATACTGCTAACAAATGTTTTACTTACCAATAAAGATTATTTTAAAAAAAAAAAAAAGAAATCAGCATTTTGACAGACAGAAACAACTGTTACAAAAAATACTAGAATCAAACCAAGAACCTTTTTTTTTTTATTGGTAAGTTACACAAAGTGATCTTAAACCAACTCCCTAGCATCCAACTTTCTCTTACAAGTAAGTGCCATTTGAACCAAAGCTCATTCACTTATCAGTCCAACAAACATTTTGGCCACAAGTACTTGTGTGACCAAAATTCAATCATTATTTTGGACAAAACTTAGGTACAGTTACTCATCTATTCTACCTTAGTTTCCCTGATCAAATTCAACCGGCACAACCATGAAGTTTTTTTGGCTTATTAGTCATCATTTTCAAGGTCACATAATTGAATTTAACAGAATAACATAAGGTGCACCACATAAGAAACTTTTTTTTGACAAGTACACATAAGAAACTATAACTAAGTTTTACCTAGCTTGGTCAAATGAAATTTTATACTAAACAAAACAGTCATTTCACAAACTCTTTAGACAAACATGTCAAAACATCAAAATCAGATAACAAAACCCATGTGAGCAAGTAAAATCAAAACAATCCCAAAATTCTCTCCCACAGTACCTGAAGCTTGAGCACACTGGTTTTCTCAGTGGCAGTAAGCACACCACCCTCCGACCGATCCGAAAGAACCCCCGAAACCAAAACAAACGCTGCGAAACCCATCAAAATGAAGAAGAAACTCGACCCGACCCCCACAGCCGGCCCCATATAAAACCCGCCACCACCGCCGAAAGGCGACGGCGCATAATACGGAGCCGAAAAAGAAAACCCACCTCCCGAATTCCTCGGCACCGAATAACTCCTCGACGATGACGACGAGGAAAACGACCTGCCGCCCATTCGGCCACCGGAGGCGGCCAATGCCGAATTGGGATCGTATAACAACAGCAAACCCAATAGAACAGCGGCCACCGCTGGTTTTCTCAATGCTTTTATGGCATTTAGCAGAGTATTTGCAAAAACCTCAAATGGGTTTTGGGTTTTAGAGTCGGAGGACAAGTCTAAGTCGGTGGTTACATGGTTCTTGTTCTTGTTGGTGAAGATAAAGCATTTAAAACTGAGTTTGGAGGAGGTTTGAAGGTTCAAATTCAAGGCTCCTGATAATTTAACGGGTCTGGCGAATGAGGTGGTGGTGGTTGGAAGGAGCCTAGGAGGAGAAGGAGGAGGGAGGTGGATACAGAAGGTGTGGTTCCATTTCAATGAAGCTGTGGTGGTGGTGGCCATGTAAGAGATAGAGATAGAGAGAGAGATTGTGGGTTTGGTTTTGGGTTTTGGGAGTGAGATATTATTGTTGGTGGTGGTGACTTGAGGAAGAGAATGTGTTGTGGTTTGTGTTTGTGGACTGTGGGGGGGAAAATCTGGGTGATTGTGAATTGGGCAAGTCGTGGCCAGGCAGCTGTGGTTTTGAGTGGACAACCTCATCTCATCTCAATATCAAACGTGTCTTTTTCGTTTTTTTATTCTTCTTTTGGAGGCACGTGACTACATGAGAGTATCACGTGACATTGTATATGTATGTATGTGATTTAACCCCAAAAAAGAAAAAAAAGTGTGATATAATTTTCCTTAAAACACTAGTTTTAATCTTTTCTCATTTTAGTCATTTAACTTTTTTTTTTTTTTTTTTTTTTTTTTTTTTTTACTTTTTTTGAGAAACAGTCATTTAACTTGTATGGCTTATTTGGTAGTGTTGTTCAAACAATGGTTTTCAGTATGCCCCTTTAACTACAAAAACAAAATATAAAAAAAATATGGACTAAACAAAAATCGTGTACAAAATAATAAACATATATTTTGTATGTTATACTTTGTTGATGTGTTTTATAATATGAAATGTTTAAAAAATACTTATTTTGTATGTAGTATTTTGTTGAATATGAAATAGATGTTAGTTTTTATTTTCATAATTTTTTTTTTTTTTGTTTTAAGCCTTGGCCCCCCATATATGAATCCTAGTTCCGTTCCTGGTAGTTAGTAGCGATGTTTTATTATGGGAGTTTGAATTAAAATTCTCAATTAGAGTGTTTAAAACATGTATTTTGAAAACTCATCTATACCAATTTTTAGTTTTCAAGTAATATTGTTAATTGGTTTTTTTAAAATAAATTGAAAATTGTTGAGCCCATGGACAAGATCAAACATTTTTTTTTCTCTCTTTTTCTCCCATGAGCCCACCTCTTTGTTCTTCTCTCTCTCTCTCTCTTTTCTCTATCCTAAAATATATAATAGTATTCTTTTATTGTACATTCATCATTTTTTTCACATTTTAAAATTTGTTATTTGAAATATGGTATCAAACACAATTTTTTTTTGTATTATAAATAATTTAAATATGTATTTTCACAACAATTTTCAAACTATAAATTTTCACATCATTTTGAATATTAATACTTAGGGTCTGTTTGGATAGAACTTATTTTACTGAAACTGAAAATTGAAAACTGAAAACACTGTAACAAAATAATTTTTAAATGTGTGAATAGTTTTGTGGGACCAATTTTTAATGAAAAAGTTGCTGAAAAGTGTAATTTGTGAGTCCGTGAACAGTGCACGTATACACTGTTCACTATGCAAAGTCAACATTTGCAGTTACTGTTCAATAAACAGTGCATGAACAATAACCGCATTACTCCAAAACGCGTGAAAACCAAAAAAAAAAAAAAAAAAAAAAAAGGAACGAAAACGCAGCTTGAGTGGAATCCAAACACACACATAAACAACACTACCAATTGGGCCCAATATTTTTCTAATGTAGTTTTTCCATCTATCTTCGTCCAAATCATGTTATCACACCCATCTGTTTCCAAAAGAAAAACCACATTGCGTAATATGGCTTCTCTAACCCTAGCACCTATGAGTCTTTTAGAAGATTGCTTCTTGCCATGTGTAGGTGTACCCTCCCATCCCTCTAGACTAGTGGTAATGGTTTTTATGTTATAGTCTTATAGATATGGTAGCAATGGCTTTTATGTTGAGGATATGGTGGTGAGAAAAGTGGAATTGGAGAAGGTCCAGTAAATCTATTGAATCAATTTCACACGCAAATGAGGGAAGATGAGATGTTGTAGTCAAAGTTGGATTGGTCAAATAGATAATCAAAAAAAGGTCACCACCACCCATTGAGGGAAAAGCAAAATCCATTTAAATCAGAGTGAGATATGGATAGAAGCCTTGTAGTTTAACGACTCAGACAACGATAAGTTCTATTTGATAACCTATTACCTATGGTGGAGACCTTGCTAGAACTAAACTTTATAATATAAAAATGGTTTGCATTTAATATCTATCTACTCCTTGGTACTAAAAAAAAATCAATGGATTAAAGGGGCATATTTAAAAATAAATACATAAAAAAAATTGAAATCATAACTCATTAGTTCTTTTCTTTTTTGTTTTGTTTTGTTTTGTTTTTTTTTTTGAGGAACCAACTCATTAGTTCTTTACAAGTCATATATTCCACACCAAAAAGTCTTTAAAAATAAAATAAAAATGAGGCCTGCCAGAAATTTGTATGGTCCCAACTCTCAACTCCCAAATGGCCCATATAGTCCAATTTAAAAGAAGTTTAGTTTTTTCTTCTCCGGCCCAGCCCAGCCCAACAAACCCAACCCACGCAGTCCCATTTGAGAGCATCATTTGGAAACCCTAGCTCTATATATAAAACCCTAATATTTGTCTCTGAGCTGCCTCTATTGCCTGCGCGAGTGTGTGAGATTCTGTGTGTGTGTTTGTGGCCGTAGTCGCGCCCCTGTGCTTCGCAAACCAATCTTCAAACAAGCAAACATGGCGGAAAAGGCAGTGACTATCCGTACCAGGAAGTTCATGACCAACAGGCTTCTCTCCAGAAAACAATTCGTGAGTTTTATTTTCTTTTTGAAAATTTTCCCATTTTCACTTTTGTATAGCGTTTTCCCTTCGAATTCTCGGTTACCAAACAAAATTTTAGATCTTTTAGGAACAACCCTTTTCATATCGATGAAAAAGAACGACTTTGGATCTGATGGGTTGGTGGGGTTTTGTGTTTTATGTGATGTTATGTTGTTTTATTGTGTTATTTTTCTTGGTATGCAAACAGGGACTAATGGGTTTGTGTTGTTAGTGTCTGTTTTTCTATGTATTTTCTCTTTCATTTGGGTTCTTGTTGCGAGATTAGATATAACAAAACAGATTATAGAAATGTTGGATCTCAATTAGTATGATAATCTCCAAGCATTAAGGAATGGAAATATGAGCCGGTTATTGCATTCGATTGGCGCCCAAATTAATTATTGCTGACTTATTCGGGAGCTTAATTGGAACTGGGAAGTGTAAGTGTAAGGGATAAGCTTCTGATGGTGCTTGTTTTCCCTCATTTCCTAGGTGACCAATCTGGTCAAAATGGGGTTTGTGTTGTTTCAGCTATTATTTAAAGGTTCAACCTGAGAAGTTTTAGTGGGACTTAGATATTGAATCCTTGGTGTGTGATCTTATGGAAAAGAAGATAAGTTGTTAAGGTTATGGAAAAGGAGGTAGGTTGTTATCCTCAATTTATAGGAGTAAATTATTTCTAGTTAGCAATGTGTTTAAATTAATTGTGAATTAAGATTGACTGTGTACAAAAAGTTGTCATTTATGTGATTTAGAGTTGGATTAAATGTTGTTTATTGTCATCCTGGAAAAAAAGGTTCTGATTCTTACCATTTGTATATTCACAAACACAACCTAGGTTAGGTCTTCCTTCATTTTATCCTGACACTAAATGTTGGATGTAATTTATTTCCAACAATAAGAGATTATGATTTTTTTTGACTTGAAAGCCCTGTTTATCTTGATGCTCTTTTGTTGCAGGTCATTGATGTTCTTCATCCAGGAAGACCCAATGTTTCCAAGGTAAATCCAAATTCTATGACAGATGTTTATACATATACAAAAAAGAAAAAGAAAAGAAATGTTCCAGACTGTTAAACTTCTAATATACTGTTGAGCAACTAAATGGCATCATTAATTGAATTGGGGTTTTCATTTTCTGTAATATAAAGGCTGAGCTGAAGGAGAAGCTGTCAAAGATGTATGAAGTGAAAGACACAAATGCAATCTTCGTTTTCAAGTTCCGGACTCACTTTGGAGGTGGAAAATCAACCGGTTTTGGTTTGATTTATGACTCTGTTGAGAATGCCAAAAAATATGAACCCAAGTACAGGCTCATTAGGGTAATTTTATATGGCCTCCTTTCACTTAATTTGTAATTCTAATTTATTGATTAATATCAACCTGTTTTGGTTTGATTTATTAAGTCATCACCCCACCCCTCAAAAAAAAAAGGAAGGGGGGGGGGATGAGTTCTGTCTCGAGTGTATCCTCTCCTTGTAAGAATAGGATGGAGGATGAAGATTGACATTGTGGGATCAATGCCCATTTGGTTGATAAAGGTGTTGCTGTTTATTAAAGATATATCTGTTGTTCTATTAATGTTGCTTTAGACTTTTAGGTTGCACCATGGGTTGTTGGGTGATTGTAGTTTGCAGTTCGATCTATCTTTTTTATTCTTGTTCCTTGTTTGTTTCTACCATAACATTTTTGTTCTGGAAATATTTTTTTTATAAGCAAGAAAGAATTATATTGAAATAGATACTTTATGCAAAAAGAGCACAAAGCAATCCAAAAATTTACAAGGAAGAAAACAAGAAAAAAAACACTAACATTTTTTGGTGTTATGCTTAATTTATGCTGTTATTCTCTGTAGCTAATAGGCATCTTGCTTAGAGACCTCGTAAATTTATTCTAAACATGCGAGTTCTGTTGCAAGTTTCCAAAATTTGCCACAACTCTCCTTCCTCATCCCCCCCCCCCCCCCCTCTTTCCTCTGTCAATTCTGTGTAACACCATACTGTTTGCTATCTGGCTCTATTTATTAAAGAGTTTCCTCTATTTATATCCCATCATTCAGATCTGTGATAGTAACAATGTGGAATGGACTTGAGATAATCCTTAAAAAATTGTTAAAATTCGTGGTTCAATGGTTCTGCTGTTAAAGTTACATTGACTTATGTAATTTGTTTATCACTTTATTTATGGTGTTTTATGAACAATAAGTGCTAAAGAGGGGACAATAGCCATTATTGTTGTATGTCATATGAAAATGTGTTTATTATTTATGTCTATTTGGCAATGTTCTTTAGATATTTGGTGGTCTGACTAGTCAATCTTGATGTTAATATTAGCTGGCTAGCCTTCACAACGTTTTGTTAATGTTTTTATACAATTGGTAGTGCTTGTCTTTTATTTTACTTGACCTTAAACAACTTCTTAAGTTTAACTTAAATCTCTAGGTCTAGCTACAAACTTGGAGCCTTAGGCTACAACCAACAATAGAAAGATGGCATGTGTTCTTGTCATGTACAGTGCACATGACTCACTTAAAATGATTGTATATGGTCACTTAGGTGTGGTTTAGTAAGTCATGTACATTGCACTTGATAGGGACACATGTCATCTTCCTATTGTTGGTTGCATTGCTTTGTTCCTTGCTTTGTTATTTTGTCCTCTTTGAATATACTGTCATAATTGCACATCCTTGTTTTGATAGTAAGTTAAGCTTGAAATAATGTTTCAACTTAGAATTTTTCATGTGTTTACAGTTGATTTTTCTGTGTATATGCACTGATTTTTTATTATTTTTCCGTGGCAGAATGGACTTGATACTAAGGTAGAGAAGTCAAGGAAGCAGATGAAGGAAAGGAAGAACAGAGCCAAGAAGATCCGTGGAGTAAAGAAGGTAAGCTGATTTCTTAAATTTGTTTGGTGCTTTCTTGATGGTAATCCACTTCTTACGTATTTGTTTCTTCCATTTGTGTTGCAGACAAAGGCTTCAGATGCTGCCAAGGCAAAGAAGAAATGAGTTTTTCGTGATTCTTATAGACCTGATTTGCAGCAATGGACTTTATTTAATAGCTCTATTTTCTTGTTAGGTTTTCTCAAAATGAAATCTTTTGTTGTTAGCATCGGTTTTGGTGTTTTCTGATGTTTTGTTATACTATCAGATTTTGAGTATTATGCAGAGGATGATTTTGAAATTTTTGGCAACACATTTCCAGAAATGTTCCATCAATGAGCTGTGAATAAGGCCAATGATAATTAGTTGTAGAATTTAAGGACCATGCGGGGTGGGCTTATAAAATGATGCTTCTGGGTTTTCTTACTAGATTCAAATTGTGTTGTCTACCTGTCTAGTACACAATCTCAACTCAATCTTGGGCTATTATATGTGTTGGGTGGGAGTTATTTTTTCCAAAATACTGAAGTGGGGGAGTTACTATAGCTATCTGTCTGTTCTGAAGTCAATGCGGCCGAGATGGTTGTGTTGGATTGGACAAGCAAAAGGCATTCTTGGAGCATTTACATGGCTTATTTAAAATATAGCATATGAACACAAGAAAAACAGTCAGAATCGAATTATCAATTAATTAGACAAAATGTCATTTAGTTAACGTGCTAAAAACAATAGAGAATGCTGTAGTTTAGGTCAACGGTTACGTTGATGCGAAAGCTCTCATTTTTTGTGGTTAACTTAATAGCGAGTCCTTGTTCCTTATTGGTTAGAGATTAGTCAGCTTGCTTTGTTACATTTGAAAAGATGCGGCTAGGTGGTTTGTCTTGTAATGAGATTGTTAAGTATGCGTTTCCATTTTCTATCTATGATGTTTCTATTATATGTTTATTGTGAGAGTAAAACCCCCGGTTTATAATAACCCAAAAAAAACCCGGTCTGTTGCCTCTAATAAAATAGTTACGTTTAAATAAAATACTAATAGATTGTGCTGCATTTGAAGGCAATCCAATTATATGTCCTATATGATTAAAAAAAAATCCATATTTAAAAAGTAAAAATGGACACAACGTCCCTAAGTGCAACCTCCCCAACTTCAATGTACAGTCCTCTCTCTATTCATGAAATTGGAACAAAAATCTAGCAATAATTCATTATTCTTTTACTGATGAGTCAGTAATAATTTTTTCTTTGAAATTCTAATTTCTTTTATAATAAAAAAAAATGGATTCCCATTATTATTATAATTTTTAGTTAAGAGTAGATTTAAACTTATGACATTCGTTTTATAATAGTTGTTCTTACAATTTGTTAAGTTCTTTATCCGAAGACAAGAATTTTTAACAAATACAATTAACAAACATGTTTGGAAGAAAATGTTAAATAATCACTCTCTTTCATCCTTATTGAGTATGCAAACCTATCAACCATCACTCTTCCCTCTTCTTTTGTGGTAATAAATAATAATCAATCGTTATAGTCTTATAGAAAGTTAAGAATAATCAAAATCTATTTGGTGATTATGGCATATTGTATTGGTTCTTGTTCTTTATCCCAAAATGATAGTTTGGTCAATTTGTTCAAATGTAGAATTAAGGAATTTATTTGTGGTGAGAGGGAGCATATAAAGAAAAGTGTGGTGAGGTGGGATCATACGTAAGTTGAAGCATACTAAGGTTGTGTGAAGAGTGGTGGCTAGAGGAGGTGTATATTTATATATACCTTATTTTGATTATTATATTTATATACATGGTTTTGTTGTGTATGTTAATATTTAATGATTCTATTTATTTGAGAAAAAAATATATGAAAGCAACTTAAAATTGGGAAAGAAATAAGCAAAATAGTTCGGAAAATTGCAGTAATTTTCTTTAAAGTTTTTTGTGATTACACTCACCCACTCTATATTTTGGAATATGAGTACGACACACACCTCCCTTAAAATGCAAATTATTTACATTGACCTCCCTTAGATGATCGAAATAAGACCTTAACAAAGAAAAAAAAAAAGCTTGAAAGCAAATCTCAAACTTGCTATTTGAGGAGGTATGGATGATAATTTAAGTAGAGGGTAAAATAGAAAATTCATTTTTTTTTTCAAAAGTCTTTTTCAGTCATTCAAAGAAGTTTAGTGTCAATAATTTTCATTTTAGAGGAGGTACGTGTCTTATTTTTATTTTTTTTTTTTTTTGAGAATCGGTACGTTTCTTATTCTAAATTAAAGGAGAGAAGAGTGTAAAAATGGAAAATCTTATGAAGAACGATGCTAAGTTATCCTAAAATATTCCTAAGAAAAAAAAGAAAAAGAGAATTCCAATTTTTTTTCCAAATCAATTGATTGGGCTATGAGAAACAGCGTGGAATCATGTCCTATCAATTTCAAATTGTTATTTGTAGCCCCAATTGGGTTCCAAATCCCAACCAATTACTTTGGAATTTAGGGTGACAACGGTTTGGACACTCTGAAGTCTGAAACCTTAGTGGGTTCCACTTTAGGATTGGCCAAATCTATTGTTTGGTACATGTGGAAAACAAGAAAAATGGAATCAATTCACTTGGCTTTGAAAGTTTCTCTAAAGATGGATTGGAAAGCAGTACAGTACATTCAGTTCAGCTCATTATCAGTTTATCACTGTTTGTTTGCTTTTAAGATGAGATATGCATGAAGGGGATCGTTTCTTTTTAATTTTTTTTTAGTCAAATAGCGAAGTGTTAAATAATGTCAGAGGAAGATAGGGATGAAACTTCGGAGAAAAAGCAGGGAATCTACTTTGCAAAATCTTTTGCAAGCCTTTACCAACAAGGAATTGCTACATATTTGTAATCTTGCTAGAGAGCTTTAGACCAACACTGGAATTCATTTTTTAGCATCAAAGTTTTTTAATGCCTTGTTCTAACTTATAATAGAAATAATATTTTGCTCAAAACCCCTTCCCATAGTAATTATGGATTTAACAGGAAAAAAAGAGAGAGAGCGAGTTAATAATAATCATAATCATTCAAGTTTGATGTCTTTATTAAAAATTATAAGCAATGTCATTGAGTTACAAAATTCTTAGAAAAAACTTTATAATTTTTTTTGATAAATACAATAGAATTTCAATTTATAATATCCGCTCTATGATGATTGATCTTTATTATTAAGTCAAGATGCTAATGAATTTTTGGTGTAGACGGGATTCAAATCCGAGTTTTCTTATTCGATGACACAAGACTTTTGATGGAAAAACTTGCCAAACGGACCATCTAGTTTGATTACTTGATCGAGTAATTAACCAATGCCATTTCCGTGCATTTTGGTGGAAAAGAAGGCTAGTGCTTAGCTCTTACGACAAGAAAATTAGGCTGAAATTTTCCCTAATGAATCTTACAATAATGTCACAGTGGGGCTTGTAGTCCTCTTAGTTGGCATTGCTTGTGGGGCTAATGGTTCTAACTTTGGTCGGTTTGACGAGTTTTCAGTTTTGGACTCTGGATATATATATATGTGCATACAAATTGGTCGGTACCATTGGTATTTCACTTTTTGCTCCATGTGCTTCACTAGAAAACCTCTATTTTTGGGTATGAAGCAGATCATTTCGTCCAAGAAATAAAGCAAGACTCGGCATATATTATCAACTGCCTGTCAAAACCAAAATTTCTCAAGTGGTCTTTCGTTTTTAAATATGTTTTTTATTTTTATTTTTATTTTTTTATAACCTCGTTTTTAAATATATATATATATATATATGTATAACCCCATAAAATCCAAATCCAAGTCCGCTATTTTTTATCAACTGGCTGTTAAACTATACTTCTCAAAAAAATATGTATGCACTTCTTGACTTCTCTGTCATCTCTGAATTTGTCAAACAAAAAATAATGATTAAAAAAAAAAAATTCTAACCCTATGAAATCCAAATCCGCTATAGCTTGCACCCAAAAATTTTTAGACACTAGACAGGCTTTTGCCTTTTTTCCTGGATTTGACCGGGTCATATTAAACAGAGTTTGAAGTGGTGGCGTTTTATAGGTTTAATGTAAACCGTAAAGTAAACCATTCCCGAAGGCACTAGGAAAGAGCCTAAAGTGGACCTTAAATCTTAAACATATTTTTCTATCTCTATATTCAAATGCTGGACCTTAGCATTAATTGCTTGAACAATAATTCTAGTGACATTGACCTTTTAACAATTTTTTCTTTGTTTAAATTTACAATTGCTGAGTAAATTTGTTGCAGAACCTTTTTTTTTTTGAGGAAGTGTTGCAGAACTTAATTACCATAATTTTGAGAAAATTAGAAAAAAAAAAGTTTATATCCTTAGCATTATTCCTTCCTTTTTCCCTAATGTGAAGCAATGAAAGTGTGGTTTCCTAAAAAGGGTGACCTAATTGAGCATGAAGCCAAACAGGAGCCAATTGTTGCCTTCACCTTTTTTTTTTTTTGGAAGAATAATTTCCATGTTTATAAATTCATGGCTAAATAATGTTTGTTTGTTGCAGTAGCAATGTAGCATAGCCCTCTCTCAATCCTTTGAAATCTATGCCAATATTATTCCATGTGAATTGAATGAAACATTTTGACTCTCACCAAACAGGAGGTCAAGATTCCAAGTCTTGATAAAGACACTGAATGGGAATTAACTCTAGGCCGAGAAGTAGGACCCCAACCTACAGGGTGGATTGGAAGATAATGGTATGTTTGGTAATGTTGTTTAAACAACAGTTTTTGTTGTTTAAATAACACAACACAACACATATTTTTATAATATTTTTTCACCCACACGTATTTCCACATGCAACACTTAAACAACGTTATTAGAAATCTATTACCAAACAAGCCTTTTTGAAATTTACATGCATGATGTATGATCTTTCTAGGTGTGAAAGCGTAACTTTAAGATAGTTCATCATAAATTCACATTTTGGTTCTGCCTCCTCCTATAAAGATCATATACAATTCATAGTGGTCAGCCAAAAAAACAAAAAACAAAAATTAATCAAGGTGAGCCGCCCATACACACCATAGGACATACATATATAATAAAGGAAAGGTGCTACTTGTGTTTCACACAACAAAATAAAAAAGTCCCATACATTACGAAAGCTGATAATATTGGTTAATCATAAGTCATTACAAAAAATAAAGTAGAATAAGTTGTCCTTTAGCCAAGAGAAGCAGAAAAAGAATAGGTGGTACACGTCATATTATCTTAATTTTTTATGGATAAAATATATGCATAGTTGGAAAAACATATCCTGTAATGACCCTAATAACATTCTGTTTAACTTTAAGATAGTTCATCATCGATTCACATTTTGGTTCTGTCTCCTCCTATAAAGATCATATACAATTCATAGTGTTCAGCCAAAAAAAATTAATCAAGGTGAGCGGCCCATACACACCATAGGACATACATATATAATAAAGGAAAGGTGCTACTTGTGTTTCACACAACAAAATAAAAAAGTCCCATACATTACGAAAGCTGATTATATTGGTTAATCATTAGTCATTTCAAAAAATAATGTAGAATAAGTTGTCCTTTAGCCAAGAGAAGCAGAAAAAGAGTAGGTGGTACACGTCATATTATCTTAATTTTTTATGGATAAAATATATGCATAGTTGGAAAAACATATCCTGTAATGATCATAGTAATATTCTGTTTGGCTACGTGGAGTCTAGTATGTGTTTAATCCAAATTATGACTTGACATAAAGGTGTTACGGTTTTGAATGAAAGATTTTTTGAGGTTTAATCTATAGAGTGGAGGCTTGGGCTAAGCTCGAAGAAATTTTTTTGATCCGTTTCTTAGTCCATTGTGAATCCTCTGCGTGAGATATAAATACCGTTGTTTCTTATTAGAATTTTGGTGTGTTGTTTTGAGAAAGAAAAATTATATTGCCGCATCTTGTATTTTTTCTTGAAAATAGTAAAATTATTGTAATCTTGTGAACGTAGATAAATTGCCGAATCACGTAAATATTGTCATATGTGATTTTTTTTTTTTTTTGTGTGCATATTTTCTCTATTTTTGCCTCTCATAAATCTGGGAAATCTTGTAAATTCCTTACAAAATTCCTATCACACCTATCGCATGAGAGGTGCCTTACATATTCCTATTATACTATATATAGGCATATATCCTTTTATATAATTTTTTTCTATAATTTGTTGCTTGAGGATAAAATAATTTTAATCTTAAATGTTTTTGTTGAAAATATAAAAAAAAATGATAACTACTTAAACTACAATACTCTTGTATAATTGGATTTGGCTTATAAGAAATAAATAAATAAAATTAAAACGAAATATAATAGTAAATATTAGTTCCCAGTGGACAAAATAGTAGATAACCTAACTTACAAGTTACAAAAGCACCGACATCTCTCTCTGTCTTTTTTTTTTTTTTTTTTTTTTTTTTTTTTTTTTTGTGGACGCAGCTTCTATCCAGTGGCCAGTGGACGCATTGGATACGCGACACGTGTCCAAGACTGGACGCATGTTGCATATCCAACGCGTCCAATGGCACTGACCACTGGACAAAAACCCCTCCCTTTTTTTGTGAAACTCAGTCCCTATTCTTGTCATGACTTGTGCATACCCAAGTCATCATGCTAACTAAGTGGGTCATTATTTCATGCACCGATGTCTCTCTCTCTACCACTTGCTCGTGTGAGGATTAGGTATAGAACTATAGAAGTATTTCCTCTAGAGTGGAGGGCTTAACTAGTGGGAAAAGAATATTAATTAGTTGCATAGGTATTTCAACATAAGCATAATAATATATTAAACTAAATACTAGGATTGGAGGGTTTTTTTTTTTTTTTTTTTTTTTTTTTTTTTTTTTTGTGGGTTGTGCATGCAGATTTTATGTCTTGTAAAAAAAAAAAAAAAAAAAAGAGTTTTCATCAATTATTTTAATTATTTTTGTGGAGGGATGAGCTCCCCTAGAAGGCTGCTTTGGGTTCAGGTGTGACCCTCATAGTTTTGTCCCACGTCAGGAAACTACGCCTCCCACCTTCACCTTTTTGACCACAAATATTTAACCAAATCTGTACAAAAAAGCACTTGCCAACTAGAGTATGCTTCTATCACCATTGACCCACAAACATTTAACCAAAAAGGACCGTGAGTGTGTGTTTGGGTACCGCTTATTACTGAACACTCCAAACCCCTTTATGTGCTGACTCTGGTTTTTCCAGCATTGTCAGTTTAGAACCTTACTCTGCTCCAACTGTAATTTCAAGCACGGAAGATAGCTATCATCTATGGGATCATTAACAGCACAAACCTAGATGCTGTCGCATATTATTTATATGTTTTGAATGCTGAATTGAACTCAATGTCAATCTGTTATATGCAGGATTTAAGAAAAGTTTCAGAACAGCGTGATGCTTAATTTGCATTATGTCCACCCTACTCATCCTCTGGCTTCACATATAATCCAGTATTATGGAATATATTCTCAATTGCCTCCAAACGAAAGATTTGTTTGGGTAATTGAAGCAAATGCTAGGTTAGTCGATCTCATTGTAAATCAGTTATCTAGTTTGAAAAATAATGATAATTTTTTTTTCATGCACATACACTGGTAGATAATATTAGTAAGCACATACACATAATCAGCTATATATTTTCCATGTTGTAATTGTCAAAAGTTATAGTAACACATTTAAGTCAATTAAGGATGAATAAAGGGTTCACTTACATCACTATGACATTAACATATAATTACCCAAAAATAAGCATCATAATCACTCATCAGCATCTTTGGTTTGAGTCATGATTGCATCTTACAATTCACCACGGCTAATATAACTGCACAACAAAAAGAAAAACAAAATGAGAAAATTAATTCCAAAGTAAAAATGAAATTTTAAACTCACAAAAAGAGAAAGAAATTTCATAAAAAAGAAAACGCACTTGTTAGGGAGTGTATTTGCATCTAGAAAATAAATTCTCAGAAACCTAGTTTTACCACCACAGCTATCAAATCGTTCTCTACAATGTATAGGAATTCCAACGGTGTCGAAGCAAATGAGAACCTCAAATAGTTGAGGTGCACCTTGTCTAAAGTTACATTTCAACTGCACATTTTGTTGAAATTCGACATTGAATTTATGGTATAAAACATCCCTTAGGTGTCCATTGCAACCACTGCGATCACCTATACAGAAGGAAACCAAAATTGCCATTAGTAATTTAGGAAAACCTAACCACAGAAAATCCAAACCCCAAACCTTCCAAGATAAAACCAAAAAAAAAAGAACTTTCAGCTATAAAGAAAATAAAATCAAACAAAACAAGGAGAGATTTAAAAATGTAAATTACAAGTGAACTTAAGCATCATACACAGGCCCCCAACTCTTCCTTTAGCATCAATTGTTACCATGTTAGAGAACTTAAGTGAATTCATAGCACCATTGACAATTTGACATACAACAATTCAAACAAACACCCAAATCACCACAGGATTCTAACACATTATACATCCAAATTTTCCCAAAACTTAACCCATAATTCCAACCCACATCATTCCAAACCAAATTCTTAAGATCCAAATATCTTTAAAGGTAGACACATTTTATTTTATTTTATTTTTTTTTATGGAAATAGAAAGGAATTGCTCATTTAAGGAATTTCAGACATAGCTGGAAGATTAGCACCACATATTACCTTCAGTATAATAAACTCCTGTGTGCACACATATAAATAGACACGAATTCCCAGTATTCAACTACTGTGTTTAATACCATAGAGAAAAGTTTTTATATAACAAAATGTTCTTAGTCATGCATAGTTTTTGTTCCCATTTAGATCTGTGCCATATCCACAAAGACTTATTGATATTATATTATTATATTCACTTTCTGTCTCGTTGAGTGATTAGTTCCATTAAGTTAAGAGCAAATGAAATGGCCTAAGACAGAATCAACCATTACACCAAAATAAGTCTATTACATCAAGTGTTAATACAACAAAATTAGTATAGTGGTATTAGACATAATATCACATCTAAAAATTAAAAGTCGTTACAATAGTAACTTAAAAATAGTAAATTATTACATTAATAATAATTAGTTGTAATAATTTATAATTTTCAGTTGCAATAGAGATTTTAATACTAAATTGAATTTAGAAATTTTTTTGCAATAACTTAAATTGAAGAAATCAATTTTTTTTTAATAACTTAAATTGAAGAAATCAATTTTTTTTAATAACTTAAATTGAAGAAACCGTTGTAATAACTTGATACCAATTATATATTTTGCGATAGATTATAATAGATCGAAATTTCAAAGAGATGGCTTATTGCAACAAATTTAACATTGCAATAACTAAAATATCAATTATTTTACAATCTATTGCAATGACAAACATGAAGCTGCAATGAATATATTATTACAATGATCTAATTCCAATTATTTTATAATCTATTGTAAGAAAAAATATGAAAAATTTAACTATTACAATAAATATACCGTTGTAATAATTTGAACCCAAATTATTTTTGTCAATTCTTTACAATCTATTGTAATAAATTTCATGAAATAATAGCCTATTGCTACAAGATATTCAAAGCAATAAATTGTTTATTGCAATTGCAAATATATTATTACATCAAAATTTTCATTAAAATATTTAAGGTTTATTGCAACAAAATTTTTTTGTAGTACAAACTTATTACCTCAAATTTTATAACAACACTTGGCATAAACTATTGCAATGACTTTGATGTTATTGCAACGATTTTTTTTGTTGTAATAAACATTTTTTGTTGTAGTGAATCTAACCAAACTGTTAATACGTATCTAATGATTAACATAAACAACAACAGTCCAGGAAAAAGTAATAAACAAAATACTAATATACGACAGAATTTCAACCACCTAATACTATATATCATACTAATTTGAACAAGATACTAATATGATATAGCATGACTGCACGTGTGCAAGCACTTTCAATGATTTCAACAAATATATTATGATTACTAGGATAAAGTCTAGGCTCATATATTAGATTTTTCAATTAAATTCAAATATAGTTGCATTGACTAATGAAATACGAAAAGTATTACATTTCCAATAACAATAAAATTCAATTTAGTTATGTGTTTACAATCATATATTGTAGACATTAGACTCCCATAATTGTTTATTAGCATTTATAGACTGAAAATATGGCATTGGATTAACTTAATTTCCATTGCCATGTTTGGTTGGTGATAGCCGTATGTCATCCCAGAAAGAAAGTAATTAACAACCAACAGAACTTCAAAACTAAATTGCAAAACATATTAAAATGTAATGTTTTCAAAAAATAAATTCATACTTAATGCTAATTGAGTCGCAACTCTTAGAGATTGTTGGACTAGAGAAGCTAAATGCAGGGTGAATCGAAAATAATCCTCAACACTTTTTCTGCTGCAACTTCGATGCTTTTCCCATTGAGCTGTCCAAAACTCCTTGTCTCTAGTCTGGTAGAAACCAGGCCATTTCGAATGTAGTTCATTCTTTATAATATTGACCTACAAAAACAATATTATAATCAGTGAACACACAAAATTGATTTAGTTAATTAAAGTACTTAGTAATCAAAATTAATATAGTTAATTAAAGTACTTAGTAATCAGTGAACACACAAAATTAATTTAGTTAATTAAAGTACTTAGTAATCAGTTCATTCTTAAATCAGTGAACACATAAAATTAATCTAGTTAATTAAAGTATCAATGAACGAATAATTAATTTAGTTAATTAAAGTACTTAGTTCCTATCAAAAAAAAAGAAAAAATTAAAGTACTTAGTAACTATAAATATACCTTGCTATTAGTTAATGCTTCAGTTGTATGACAATAATTTAGTATTTCTCCATTTGCATTGTGCGGCCAAAGCCCATGGATTGTGAATGAACTTAGAAGATAACGATTGAACTTCTTGGAGCACGATTGTCCGGCATTGCATAGAGAGATCGGCCAATGCATGGCAAGAGTGAAATAGGTGGGAGACTCTCTCTCATCATCCATACCCTTTGAAACTGAGAATGCGGGTGAAAGGAAGAAGATAGTAACCAGAACGTATTTCATTTTGGTTGAGTATTTTCTCTGCAGTGTTTGAAAATGTCAAGGCATAATATATATACGAGACTCTGTTTGGCTAAGATGCATTACACACACTCAGCGTTTCTTCTAATCGTGCATTATATGTCTATGAGTTACATTTTTTCCCCAAATTTACACCGTATTTTCCTTAAAATTAACCTTTGTTTGATGAAGGTTAATTTTGGGAAAGCTCCAGCATATAGGTGCTCAAAGAAGATGCTAACATGCTAAGGGCCGGACCTAATTCACTGGTGATGTGAGACCACACATTTTCGAAGATTGTTTTTTCCTATTTAGTATATACAATAATTTACTCCCACAAGTCCATGCATTTGAGAATTACAAGTTTACAACTGTATATTATTTCACAATTCCAAAAATCTCAGAATTTATACATCAAGAAAGAGAGACTGAGTGACAATGATCGAACTAAATGTTAATGATTAAGCATTTGTAATATAAACAAGATTATTTATATGTAAACTTGAAACAAAGCAATACAAACCACTTATTACTAACAATATGACTATAGTCACTATACCCTTCTTTTTTCTTTTGTTACAAGTCTAAACCATCATTTCATCAACATCATCAAATGAGAATCAATTTGAAGCACAATGCAAATGCAAGATCTACCAATAAATGCTTCTAAACAATTATAGCAACACGCATTTTTGTGAGAGAGAGAGAGAGAGTGTGAGAGATAGACAGACAGACAAACAAGGTATTACAGCAAGGATATGTTGACTAATACCAAGTACCGCTCTTTTCTAGGATATTTTCAACTTCATCCATCAATTGAAGATTTTTAAATAAGCTTTTAAAATTCATATGATTATCAATAGCATCTTTTCCTTCAATATAAACATAAAATTTCAACTGAAAAACTTCTAGAAAACTGACACTACCATACTCCAAGTAATCAAATAACCCACACAAGCCAACAAGATAATTTCTTAGTCTAACCTCTCTTATTGCAGTAACCTCTGCATGTGCAGTCGGGACAGTGTTTCTCAAAACCATGTTGTGGCAACTTACAACTACCTCATCATTATGAACAACAACTGCACCAAATGGGCCTCCATCTTCACAGTCAACCCCTTTATATGCTTCATCAACCGCTTTGGTTAAAAACTTGTGATCTCTATCCTGTACAACTGGTTGGACAATCACAAGGAAAGGACACCATGATAATGTCACAAGACTAGGTGTAAATAGTTTGCAAATCATTACTCTATTGATTGAAATAGACAGAATAAATGTAACCAATCAGTTGGTAGACTACATATGAGGCTGATGAAATTACTAGTCATGAATATATAATTCTTTTATAAAAACATTTTTCCACAAATACACTAATCAAGGGAAAAACAGCTCTTTAAAGATGATTACCAGCTGATGAATGGTAAAAATGGGCTCAAAAAAGGATTAGAAAACAACGTCTCCATATAGAGTCAGTTTGTGATAATGAATACTAAAAGTAAAACTATAATATGGTATGATGTCATGTATAATTCAAGGAAAAGAAAAATAGTAACTAGACCAACTGACTTGATCACCAAAAAGTATATGATTAGCTGTGTATACGCTAACTCTTAAATCTTCATTTCAGGGGTGGGAGGAGAGACAACTTTGAAATTACCTTCTTGATGTCCAGAAAATGCAGAAGCCACAGAAATTGTTCCGTCTTTAGCTTCCAGCACTATGAACAGAAAGAGGGCAAAAGACTGTAAGTGACATCACAAGCCAAAATATATAAATAGAAACACACACAAGCCAAAATTATCCTTGAACTACCATAGGAGGAGAAAACAATAGCTAGGTGGAACATGAGGAAGAAAAGTTCACAAAGACATACAACAGTGGTTGTGTGCAATTTCCTAAAACAGACTATGAGGACTCAAGGAATCCCTTGGACTGGCATACTCATATCTCTCACTACCAACAAAGTCATTTGTTCTCAAATTAGAAGCAATTTGCATAATTTTACATCCATCTCATGGTAGCACCATCTATAATAGGTAGGGATGGCAACGGGTCGGGTTCGGATCGGGTTTTTTCATACCCGGACCCGACCCGCGGGTCAAGACCTGTAGTCCGAACCTGGCCCGTTTATTAAACGGGTTTTTTTCCCAGGGCCCAGACCCGTCCAGTCGGGCCCCACAGGCCCCGTTTAGCCCAACCAGATTTGGGCCTAATCTGCGGCCCAAATCATGGCCCAACAGAAAAAAAAAAAAATGCAAAGAGACTCACAAAACCCCTCTCTCAGTTACTTTGGCTTGAGACTGTAACAAGAACAACGAAATCCAAATTTCAAAACTGTGAACCTCACATACAAAGCAGATCCATTTACTGAAACTCTGAAGTAAACAAAATGGGAAAACCTTGAGCTTCTTTCACTGAGCTCTCCAGCTCCTAAGCTAAACCAACTAATCCAAAAAGGAACAAACTTGAACAAAAACACAAATCACACCCACCATTCAAAACAACCACAAAAAGTCAAAAACACAAATCCACTACAACCACATTCAACTCTTCTTTTATCATTTATATATATACACAAAATGTTTGATTTAGCTACAGAATAGAACAGAACAGACCGAGTACATCAATATCAAAAAAAAAAAAAAAATTGAAGAAAAGCAGAGAACAGAACAGAAAGAGACCGATGGCGAGAGCTTGGGACGGCGACGAGAGGGACCGGCTACGGCGACTGTGAGAGGTTGGACAGTTGGGTCGGCGGTGAGATTGAGAGTGAGTGAGTGAGCTTGTGAGTTAGTGAGCTTGGGACGGTGGAGAGAGGGATCGGCGGTGAGCTACGGCGATGGCGAGGTGAGTGAGTGAGTGAGAGTGGCGAGACTGAGCTGAAGAGATTGTGAGTGAGGCAGCGTGAGTTCTGAGCAGATGAAGAAATGAGGGTTAGGGTTAGATGATAGGTATATATATATATATAGGGGGTATTTTTGTAATTTTGGGTACCGGGTTTTATTCGGGTCGGGTCTCGGATTTTTTAATAAAACCCGGACCCGACCCGGACCCGCTTCGGGTTTTTTTTTTTTAAAAACCCATACCCGACCCTATTCCTAATCGGACCGGGTAAAATCCGGCCCATTAGGATCGGGTCGGACCGGATATCCGCGGGTCGGGCAAAAATTGCCATCCCTAATAATAGGAGTATCAATAATCATAGAAATTGTGTTCCCTTACTCCAAATATCATAAACTCACCCATTTCAAATTTCAATAATGATGTATAACATGTATGTATCATGCATGCATACATGATACATACATGTTATACATCATGTTGATGATAATGGATTTATGCATGATACATACATGTTATACAACATGTTGATGATAATGGATCCACATGGCAACTCCCATAAAACAAAACTCTAGATTATAATTCAAGAGAGAGAATGACAACCAATATACATGATACATACATGTTGATGATAATGGATCCACATGGAAACTCCCATAAAACAAAACTCTAGATTATAATTCAAGAGAGAGAATGACAACCAATATAGACTGCAAAGTTAAGAAAGTTCATGTTTTTACATGTAGAACAAGAGGAGGAATAAATTAAAACAAAGAAAAATAGTTGTACAGAAACTTACCATTGGCCTCCTCCATGATTGGAACTGAGAAGAATGAGAGGGAAATGAAGGATTTAAGAAAATAGGTATTCAAGAAAAGTGTTGAGAGAAAAAAAGGAATAAGGAGAGAGTGTGAAAGGAAGACAATAAAAACTGGTCCACGAATTGTAACATTAATTTATGTAGTTTGGGGGGAGAGAGAGAGAGAGACAGAAATAGAGAGAGAGAAGGAGTCCTGGGAGTGGGACGAGGTTCTTACTTCTTAAGTACAACAAAAATCATATGTACTTTTCAAAGCCTTATACCCTTTTGCAACTATCCCTTCAAAGCCAAAAGGACATTAACTTGTACACATCCTTTTTTTTTATTTTTTATGAACACTTGTACACATCCTTATTGCATATCTTTTATATCTTCTATACACATTACTCACTTCACATTTAAAACGTGGATATTGTGTGTGACGTTATATGGACAATGTTTGTACAAGTGTACATATCAACAGATGTGAAAGAATGTCAAAACTCCTCCCAAAAAACCTAAAAATAAATAAAGCTAATGTACATTTGTATTAGGATTTTTTTAGTTTTATTTGTGTATAATTTTTTAAAATTTTATCTTTTTACATGTAATTTTACGAATAGAATTTTTTGCCCCATATTCTATTTTATATTCTAACAATTGGAATATGTCATATATATATATATATATATATATTTGATTTTGTTCCATTTTAACATTTGATTATTTTATAAGGAAAATAAAAAATATGTAACAAGTTATAATTATTAATCTATATATATATATATAAAACTGAAACTTTTGAAGCTCCCACAATTTTCCACGTCAGCACAAAATTTAAATTAAATTAAATTTTCCACCTCATCACTGTTTTCTTTTTTCAATGCAAATTAGACTTCTAGCCAAATAAGGACACCCTCCCACCGCCTCTACTCTCTCCTATTTAAAAATTGATTGCGTAGAAAACCTAAGCCCCAAAAACTTATTTTTGCCGCAACACAATTTTCTCCTTAAAACTTATTTTTCTTCAAGATTTTTTTTGAGGGCGGCTCATGCTTCACAATTCACATATTCCACTTATGTATTGGACTCCTCTCCTTCTTCGGTCAATGCATCAAGGTTAGGGTTATTTGATTTGTTCAATAAAAATTATAGATTTGTTGCTTTTTCTTATAAGTTTGTCAATTGTTGTTTTGTTTATTTAATTGCTAGGCCTGAATCTTTTAATTAAATCTTCAAATTTTTTTAACCTTTTAAAAGTTTTAATATTTTGAATTTTAACATTTAAAAGGTAACTCATATTTCTCTAATATTTCTATGTTGTGTAGACATATTTTTTTTGTTTATTATATTTCTCCATTGTGTAGTCACATAATTTTTGTTTTGTTTTAATAAATTCTTGGCTCAAAATCTTCTAATTGTTTGGTTTACATATGAATTTTTAAGTTCATTTTTTGCAATACATTTAATTGTCTGGCCAATTTCGATAGTAGAAAAGCTATAATCATGGATTCCCTTCTTTCTATTGTATTTCTTTATTGCGTAATTATATATATATATATATATATACATATATTGTTTTATTTCAATACTTTTGAAACTTTGAATCTTCTGATTTTTTTTGGGCCTTTTGGAAGTTTTAACATCATAACTTTTGGGTTTTATTTTTTCTATTATCAGAAATTATCTAGAAGATTTCAATGAATATCCATGGATTATTCTTTTTTAAGGTAACCCATCTTTATCTTATATTTCTATTCCTAACTTTTTTTTCCTATATTTTTTCTTTAATTGTCCGTGTTTATGTATCTTTTGTTTTTCTTATTTTTACTTTCATAGCATATGTACTTGTTGTGTATGTTCTTTGATTCTTTCTTTAATGATTTTTGTGTGAGTATGTGTCATCATATCTGGGTACTTAGGCAAAATCTATAAAGAATAAAGATGCTTCTTTTTTTCTTTTTCTTTTTTTTTGTAATGAATCTTGTGTTTTTCATGACTTTAGTAAGTCATATTCTTAATGATCGAAATGGTTTTGTTTGATGTGGATTTTGTTCATATTGGTTTCAAAGTTTATTTCTTGGCTTATATTATAGATTGTAATATATTTATTCATCAAACTGTTCAGTTGAGTTTGTTTTCGAAATTGTTTTTAGTGTTGGACATTTTCTTGAAGCATGTTGGTATCATATATTAAAATACTGTTAAGTTGATAATAATAATAATAATAATAATAATAATAATAATATAGTTTAATAAATGTCTGAAACGTATAGCTGTTAACAAATGTTTTAACTATATAATTTTATTTTACAAATTCAATTTTGGTGTTGCAGTAAAATAAACAAATATTAAATTATATATTGTACTCAATACATTTTCCGTGCATCGCACGAGTTAGCGACTAGTTAAACATAAAGCGGAACTCAGAATAAAAAAACAATTTTTATTTGTAATTTTACCTGCTTTATGCAAATAAGCTTTAAAAAAAATCCAAATAGAGAGGTAATGTACCCCCCAAAATTGAAACGAAGCAAACTGCAAACCCACACAAATCTCTCTCTCACTCTGAAGTAATTCAAAACCCAAACTATCTCCTCAAGTCACTAAGCCAAGAACCAACTCTGTCTCTCTCTCTCTCTAAAGACTAGTTGAATGTTTCGAGAAACAAACGCAAAGTCTAATGAAACACACCATGATTCCAGCATGTTTCAGCCAACCCAACACAGTCTCAAGCCACAACAACACCTCTAATCATCAATTCCCTCAAAACCTCATAACTTGCATATACCAAACTCATCTCTCCAACTCACCAACATATCTCACACTCACTTGGTCCAAAACCCCCTTCTCTCACTCCCTCACCATTTACGCCACTGACTCTTTCTCCATCACCATCTCTCTCAACCCATCAACTTTCTCATTCTTCAAATCTCGCCCAGGCTCCCAAGTCCATCTACTTAACCCACCACCACTACCAAAGAATCAAGCTTTACTGGGACTTCACTCGGGCTGAGTTCACTCGCAACTCGGCCGAGCCCGACTCAGGATTCTACGTTGCCATCTCTTGCAATACCAAGCTTGAGTTTTTCCTTGGTGATCTTCATGACGAGTTGAATCGGCGATCCGGGTTGGCCATGAATCGCCAGCTCTGTGAGCCAACTCTGTTGTCTAGTCGGGACCACGTGTTTGGGCGCAGGAATTATGTATCCCGGGCTCAGTTCTTGGGAACCAAACATGAGATTGGAAATGAGTGCAGTGGGGGAGTGCTCAAAGTAAAAGTAGATGGTGAAATTAGGCTTGTTGTAAAAAGGTTAGCATGGAAATTTAGAGGGAATGAGAAAATTTACGTGGGTGGCGTTGAAGTGGAATTTTTTTGGGACGTGTTTAATTGGGTCAATAATATTAGTACTAGTAATAGTAATGACAATAATAGTGGTACTAATGGCATTGGGCATGGTGTGTTTGTGTTTCAAGTTGGTGATGGTGGGGTGTGGCCAGAAATGGCAGGTCCAGAGAAGAGATTGATGAGGAAGAGCTTATCGGTTTCATCGAGTTCCGGTTCGACGCCATCGGGGATATGGTTGTCACCGTCACCGTCATGTTCAAGTGTACTGTATGCAATGGGCTGAGGAGAGTAGTGATGGTGGGAGGAGTTCATCATGTTCTTCATTCACTAGGTCATGTGGGAGTAATGGGGGCTTCTCTTTGTTGTTGTATGCTTGGAGGAAGGATTGAATTCTGAAATTTTTTGTTGAAAGTAAAGAGAAAAGTTTGTTTGTGAAATTTTTTTGTAATCAATTGGCTTGTACGTGACAAAGAGAAAAATTTTCAATTTGGAAATCATTCTTTAATAATAGTTTTGCATTACTGTTCTAATTGATTTATTTTTGTTTTGAATTAAACCTTTTTGTGTGATCCTTCATTTGCTCTTTAATCCTAGAGTTGAAGAATTTTCTTTTGGTTTTTGAAGAATATAAAAGAAAGGGGAAATTTACTTAAAAATTGACTTAAATTTTGAATCCAGTTAATTATTTTATTTAATTATTTTATTTTCATTTTCCAAGAACCAAGGGTTGTAGTTTGTTATTTTCAGAAGTGTAAAGAGGCATGTTTTTGATAAATTTTTTGAGAAATGCTAGGGAGTTTAAAGATCTCTAAAAATAGTTGGAGAAGACTGTTATAAGGAATCCAAAAAAGGAGATGGACAATTTCATTCTTTTATTCTTTTTTCCCTCATATATATATATATATATATATGTAATTTGAACCGATCTTTTATTGTTTTGACTTTTGATATGTTGAAACTTGAAATATATAATCAATTTTTTTAGAAGGAAATATATAATTAATCAATTAATCACAAAGAAAAATATTATTTCTTTTTCTCGTGCACTAGGTTTCATAATAATTGTTATGTAAATATTTGATTTTCGAAAAAGTCAAGGACACTCGGTCACAATTCAATTAGTTTCACGTGAACATCTAAGAAGTGATCATCCAATAATTATAAAATATTAGATCAAATTACCCATTTTAAAGATTTTGGAAGGAGTGATAATTGATTCAAAAATTGTTTTTAAACAAGTCATGGTACAATATATGGAGACTCTTTATTTTATAGAGTTTTTAAAGCTAAATATTTTCCAAACAATTCGGTTATGGAAGCAAAAAACCCAAGCTCGGCATCTTATGCTTGGAAGAGCATCATCAAAGGTAGGGAGGTGATAAGGAAGGGGGGCGATGTGGCGAATTGGAGATGGAGAATCTGTCCAGGTGTGGGGGAATAATTGGCTACCAGGAACAAATAAAACCAAAATCTTATCCCCATGTTGGATTGGCGCAGAAAATTCCAAAGTTAGTATGTTTATTAACCAAGAAAATTGTAGGTGGAGGGAGGACTTGCTGGATCACTACTTGTGGCAAGCAATCTGGAAAATGAATGTTCTTGCAAAAGTAAAAAATTTTGTGTGGCGAGCATGTCGAGACTCTCTCCCAACGAAGACAAATCTGGTTAAGCAAAGGGTCGTTGACGACGCTACTTGTGACTGCTGTAAGGTCCAACAGGAGGATGTGGTCCATGCCTTATACTCTTGCCCAAAGCTACTGGATTTATGGAACCAATGCTCACAGTGGAAACCTAGCAGGCTGCAGCAAAGTCTTGAGTTTCTTCGACATCATAAAGTGATAAACAAATTACATTGACTTGTGTAATTTGTTTATCACTTTATTTATGGTGTTTTATGAACAATAAGTGCTAAAGAGGGGACAATAGCCATTATCGTTGTATGTTATATGAAAATGTGTTTATTATTTATGTCTACTGGGCAATGTTGTTTAGATATTTGGTGGTCTGACTAGTCAATCTTGATGTTAATATTAGCTGGCTAGTCAATCTTGATTGTATATGGTCACTTAGGTGTGGTTTAGTAAGTCATGTACATTGCACTTGACAGGGACACATGTCATTTTCATATTGTTGGTTGCATTGCTTTGTTCCTTACTTTGTTATTTTGTCGTCTTTGAATATACTGTCATAATTGCACATCCTTGTTTTGATAGTAAGTTAAGCTTGAAATAATGTTTCAACTTAGAATTTTTCATGTGTTTATAGTTGATTTTTCTGTGTATATGCACTGATTTTTTATTATTTTTCCATGGCAGAATGGACTTGATACTAGGTAGAGAAGTCAAGGAAGCAGATGAAGGAAAGGAAGAACAGGGCCAAGAAGATCCGTGGAGTAAAGAAGGTAAGCTGATTTCTTAAATTTGTTTGGTGCTTTCTTGATGGTAATCCACTTCTTACGTATTTGTTTCTTCCATTTGTGTAGCAGACAAAGTCTTCAGATGCTGCCAAGGCGAAGAAGAAATGAGTTTTTCGTGATTCTTATAGACCTGATTTGCAGCAATGGACTTTATTTAATAGCTCTATTTTCTTGTTAGGTTTTCTCAAAATGAAATCTTTTGTTGTTAGCATCGGTTTTGGTGTTTTCTGATGTTTTGTTATACTATCAGATTTTGAGTATTATGCAGAGGATGATTTTGAAATTTTTGGCAACACATTTCCAGAAATGTTCGATCAATGAGCTGTGAATAAGGCCACTGATAATTAGTTGTAGAATTTAAGGACCATGCGGGGTGGGCTTATAAAATGATGCTTCTGGGTTTTCTTATAAGATTGAAATTGTGTTGTCTACCTGTCTAGTACACAATCTCAACTCAATCTTGGGCTATTATACGTGTTGGGTGGAAGTTCTTTTTCCAGAATACTAAAGTGGGAGAGTTACTAAAGTGTTCGATTGGACAAGCAAAAGGCATTCTTTGAGCATTCACATGGCTTATTTAAAATATAGCATATGAACACAAGAAAAACAGTCAGCATCTAATTATCAATTAATTAGCCAAAATGTCATTTAGTTAACGTGCTAAAAACAATAGAGAATGCTGTAGTTTAGGTCAACGGTTACGTTGATGCGAAAGCTCTCATTTTTTGTGGTTAACTTTTTTTTTTTTTTTTTTTTTTTTTGAGAGAGTTTTAACCTATGGCATCCGCTCCTGATGATAGCTCTTTTTCATCAAACCAAGACACCAATAAGTTTTTGGTGTAGGCGGGGATTGAACCCCAGATCTCTTATACAACCATCAGAGACTTTACCAGTTGAGACTTTACCAGTTTTTGGTTAACTTAATAGCGAGTCCTTGTTCCTTATTGGTTAGAGATTGGTCAGCTTGCCTTGTTACTTTTGAAAAGATGCGGCTAGGTGGTTTGTCTTGTAATGAGATTGTTAAAGTATGCATTTCCATTTTCTTTCTATGATGTTTCTATCATATGTGTATTGTGAGAGTAAAACCCCGGTTTATAATAACCCAAAAAAAACCCGGTCTGTTGCCTCTAATAAAATAGTCACATTTAAATAAAATACTAATAGATTGTGCTTCATTTGAAGGCAATCCAATTATATGTCCCATATGATTAAAAAAAATTCCATATTTTAAAAGTAAAAATGGACACAACGTCCCTAAGTGCAACTTCCCCAAGTTTAATGTACAGTCCTCTCTCTATTCATGAAATTGGAACAAAAATCTAGCAATAATTCATTATTCTTTTACTGATGAGTCAGTAATAATTTTTTCTTTGAAATTCTAATTTCATTTATAATAATAAAAAAATGGATTCCCATTATTATTATAATTTTAAGTTAAGAGATGATTTAAACTCATGACATTCGTTTTATGATAGTTGTTCTTACCATTTGTTAAGTTCTTTATTCGAAAACAAGAGTTTTTAACAAATACAATTAACAAACATGTTTGGAAGAAAATGTTAAATAATCACTCTCTTTCATCCTTATTTAGTATGCAAACCTATCAACCATCACTCTCCCCTCTTCCTTTGTGGTAATAAATAATAATCAATCGATATAGTCTTATAGAAAGTTAAGAATGATCAAAATCTATTTGGTGATTAAGGCATATTATATTGGTTCTTGTTCTTTATCCCAAAATAATAGTTTGGTGTAATGTAACAATTTATTCAAATGTAGAATTAAGGAATTTATTTGTGTTGAGAGGGAGCATATAAAGAAAAGTGTGGTGAGGTGGGATTGAGATGTTGGGGATGGGATATATCATACGTAAGTTAAAGCATATGGAGGTTGCATGAAGAGCGGCTAGAGGAGGTGTATATTTATATATACCTTAAATTTGATTATTATATTGTGATTAGGTTTTTAACATGGTTTTGTTTGTGTATGTTAATATTTAATGATTCTATTTATTTGAGAAAAAAAAAATATGAAAGCAACTTAAAATTGGGAAAGAAATAAGCAAAATAGTTCGGAAAATTGTAGTAATTTTCTTTGAAGTTTTCTGTGATTACACTCACCCACTCTAAATTTTGGAATATGAGTACGACACACACCTCCCTTAAAATGCAAATTATTTACATTGGCCTCCCTTAGATGATCGAAATAAGGCCTTAAAAAAGAAAAAAAAAAAGCTTGAAAGCAAATCTCAAATTTGCCATTTGAGGAGGTATGGATGATAATTTAAGTAGAGGGTAAAATAGGAAATTCATTTTTTTTTAAAGTCTTTTTCAGTCATCCAAAGAAGTTTAGTGTAAATAATTTTTCATTTTAGAAGAGGTACCTGTCTTATTCTAAATTAAAGGAGAGATGAGTGTAAAAATGGAAAATCTTATGAAGTGTGTGTTTGGATTCAACTGAATCCTGTGTCCACGTTTTCCAGTTTTACGTTTTCCCTTTTTTTTTTTTTTTTTTTTTTTTTTTTTTTTTTTTTCGCATTTATTGACTTTGGGAGACAACATTTACTGTTATAAACAGTGTATATACTGTTCATGCACTGTACATACACGGTTCACATATTAAAAAATATTAAAAATGGGTCCCACGGTACTATTTACACATTTAAAAATTATTTTGCTACAGTGTTTTCAGTTTTCAGTTTTCAGTTTCAGTAACAATAAGTTCAATCCAAACGGACCCGAAAAATGATGCTAAGTTATCCTAAAATATTCCTAAGAAAAAAAAGAAAAAGAGAATTCCAAAATTTTTCCAAATCAATTGATTGGGCTATGAGAAACAGCGTGGAAATCATGTCCTATCAATTTCAAATTGTTATTTGTAGCCCCAATTGGGTACCAAATCCCAACCATTTACTTTGTAATCTAAATTTCAGGGTGACAACGGTTTGGACACTCTGAAGTCTGAAACCTTAGTGGGTTCCACTTTAGGATTGGCCAAATCTATTGTTTGGTACATGTGGAAAACAAGAAAAATGGAATCAATTCACTTGGCTTTGAAAGTTTCTCTAAAGATGGATTGGAAAGCAGTACATTACATTCAGTTCAGCTCATTATCATTGTTTGTTTGTTTTTAAGATGAGATATGCATGAAGGGGATCGTTTCTTTTCTTTTCTTTTTAGTCAAATAGCAAAGTATTAAATAATGTCAGAGGAAGATAGGGATGAAAATTCGGTGAAAAAGCAGGGAATCTACTTTGCAAAATCTTTTGTAAGCCTTTACCAACAAGGAATTGCTACATATTTGTAATCTTGCTAAAAAGCTTTAGACCAACACTGGAATTCATTTTTTAGCATCAAAGTTTTTTAATGCCTTGTTCTAACTTATAATAGAAATAATGTTTTGTTCAAAACCCCTTCCCATAGTAATTATGGATTTATCAAGAAAAAAAAGAGAGAAAACAAGTTAATAATAATCATAATCGTTCAAATTTGATGTCTTTATTAAAAATTCTAAGCAATGTCGCTGAGTTACAAAACTCTTGGAAAAAACTTTATATTTTGTTTTTTTGATAAATACAATAAAATTTCAATTTATGGTGTCTGCTCCATGATGATTAATCTTTATTATCAAGTCCAGATACTAATGAATTTTTGATATAGACGGAATTCAAATCCAAGTTCTCTTATTCGATGATACAAGACTTTCCATGGCAAAACTTGCCAAACAGACCATCTAGCTTGATTGCTTGATTGTGTAATTAACCACTACCATTTCCGTGCATTTTGGTGGAAAAGAAGGCTAGTGCTTTGCTCTTACGACAAGAAAATTAGGCTGAAATATTCCCTTATCAATCTTACAATAATGTCACAGTCCAATGCTATTGCTTGTGGGGCTTGTAGTCCTCTTAGTTGGCATTGCTTGTGGGGCTAATGGTTCTAACTGAGGTCGGTTTGACGAGTTTTCAGCTTTGGACTCTGGATATATATATATATATATATATATATATGCGCATAAAAATTGGTCGGTAGTCTCGGTACCATTGGTATTTCACTTTTTGCTCCGTATCACTAGAAACCTCTATTTTTGGTTATGAAGCGGATCATTTCGTCAAAGAAATAATGCAAGACTGCATATTTTATCAACTGCATCTTAATACCAAACTTCTCAAGTGGTATTTCGTTTTTAAATTTGTTATTTTATTTTATTTTATTTTATTATGTAATGAAATTTTAAGTAATGTTACACTACACAATAACTTAATATAGAGTTCATATTTTAAAAATCTCACTGTTGTTATCTCTAAATTTGTCCCAAAAAAAAAATTTTTTTTTTTTCTAACCCTATGAAATCCAAATCCACTATAGCTTGCAGTCAAAATTTATTAGACACTTGACAGGTTTGTTTTTTTCCCTGGATTTGACCGGGTCATATATTAAACAGAGTTTGAAGTGGTGGTGTTTTCTGGGTTTAATGTAAACCATTCCCTAAGGCACTAGGAAAGAGCCTAAACTGGACCTTAAATCTTAAAACATATTTTTCTATCTCTATATTCAAATGCTGGACCTTAGTGTTGCTTGAACGATAATTCTAGTGACATTGACCTTTTAACAATTTTTTCTTTGTTTAAATTCACAATTGCTGGGTAAGTATGTTGCATAAATTTATTACCATAATTGTGAGAAAATTAGGAAAAATTTTTTATATCCTTAGCATTATTCCTTCCTTTTTCCCTAATGTGAAGCAATGAAAGTATTGCTTTCCTTTTCTTTTTTTGTTTTTTCGGAAGATTACTTTTCTTGTTGATAAATTCATGGCTAAATTGTGTTTGTTTGTTGCGGTAGCATAGCTCTCTTTCAATCCTTTGAAAACTATGCCAATATTATTCCACGTGAATTGAATGAAACATTTTGACTCTCACCAAACAGGAGGTCAAGATTCCAAGTCTTGATAAAGACACTGAATGGGGATTAACTCTAGGCCTAGGAGTAGGGACCCCAACCTGCAGGGTGGATTGGAAGACAAAATCATTTGAGATTTACATGTATGATGTATGATCTTTTTAGGTGTGAAAGTGTAACTTTAAGATAGTTCATCTTCATCATCTATTCACATTTTGGTTCTGCCTCCTCCTATAAAGATCATATACAATTCATAGTGTTCAGCCAAAAAAAAAACAAAAATTAATCATGTTGAGCCGCCCATACACACCATAGGACATACATATATAATAAAGGAAAGGTGCTAATTGTGTTTCACACAACAAAATAAAAAAGTCCCATACATTACGAAAGCTGATTATATTGGTTGATCATAAGTCATTACAAAAAATAAAGTAGAATAAGTTGTCCTCTCGCCAAGAGAAGAAGAAAAGGAATAGGTGGTACACGGCATATTATCTTAATTTTTTATGGATAAATCGTTTGCATAATTGGAAAAACATATCCAGTAATGATAGTAACATTCTGTTTGGCTATGTGGAATCTAGTGTATGTTTAATCCGAATTATGATCTAACATAAAAGTGTTATGGTTTTTAATGAAAGATTTTTTGAGGCTTAGTTTATAGAGCGGAGGCTTGGGCCGAGCTTGAAGAAATTTTTTTGGCTTGCGTCTTAGTCCATTGTGAATCCTTTGCGTGAGATATAAATATTGTTGTTTCATATTAAAATTTTGGTGTGTTGTTTTGAGAAAGAAAAACTATATTGCCGCATCTTGTATTTTTTCTTGAAAATAGTAAAATTATTGTAATTCTGTGGATGTAGTCAAATTACCGAACCATGGAAATATTTTCTTATATGATTTTTTTTTTTTTTGTGCACATATTTTCTTTTTTTTTGCCTTTCATGAGTCTGTGAAATCTTGTAAATTCCTTACACATTCCTATCACACCTATCACATGAGAGGTGCCTTACATATTCCTATTACACCATATAGGCATATATCCTTTTATATAGGTTTTTTTTTTTTTTTTTTTTTTTTTTCATTTTTTTTATAATTCATTGCTTGAGGATAAAATAATTTTAATCTTAGATATTTTTGTTGAAAATACGAGGAAATGACAGCCACTTAAACTACTACCCTCTTGTATAATTGGTTTTGGCTTATAAGAAATAAATAAATAAAATTAAAACGAAATGTAATATTAAATATTAGGGTAAAATGCAAAATTGATTTTCTAAGTTTCTTTATATTTCATTTCAGACCTCTAACTTTGCTTTTGTTCATTTTAGTCCTTTAACTTTCAAGTTTATTCAATTAAGGCTTTTTTTATCAATTTTTGTTATATGTTGTGTTTAATTTTTTAATTTTATAAATTTTTCTTCAAATTTTTTAAATTAAAAAAATTTAATTAATGATTGAAAAATATTTTTCAAATTTTTTTTTTAAAAATTTTAATAAAAATTAACAAAAAAACCTTAATTAAATAAATTTAAAACTTAGAATACTGAAAAAAAAAATCTAAAAAAAGGTTAGAAGATTACTTTTGCATTTTAGTCATATATTAGTACTCAGTGGTCAAAATAGTAGATAACCTAACTCACAAGTTACAAAAGCACCGACATCTCTCTCTCTCTCTCTCTCCCTATTCTTGTCCTGACTTGTGCAAATCCAAGTCTTTTTTTTTTTTTGACAGCTGTGCAAATCCAAGTCATCATGTTAGCTAGCGGGTCATTCATAACTTCATGCACTGATGACTGATCTCTCTCTCTCTCTCTCTCTACCACTTGCTCATGTAAGGATTAGGTATAGAACTATAGAAGTATTTCCTCTATAGTGGAGGGCTTAGTACTAGTGGGAAAAGAATATTAATTAGTTGCATAGGTATTTCAAGATAAGCATAATAATATATTAAACTAAATACGAGGATTGGAGGGTTTTTCCAACTTTTTTGTGGATTGTACGTGCATATTCTATGCTTTGTAAGAAAGTGGGTTTTTATCGATTATTTTAATAAATTATTATCATTCATATAATATACTTAAATTATATTCTAAAATTTCAAATTGATCAAAGCTAATTCTCCATATACCAAAATCATTCAAACTAAAAATATAAAATAAGAGTAATAAAATAAACTTATATACTTGGTGGGTTGGGTTAGGTCAAATTTGTCAACTCCTTATTCCAACTCAACCCATTTTAATGAAAACCAACCCAAGGTATCAAATTAATTTAGGTCAAGTCAATTTTATCGAGGTGGTGGGAACTACAAAATACTCAAAATGTAATTCCCCTTAGAGCCTTTTTATTCTTCTTGTTTTTTTATTAGTCAAAAGCTTCTTATTCCCTTTTTAATTATGAATTATCAAAATTCAAAAAGCATCTTGTTCATTATAAAGGAAAATCCCCAAAGGTGTTGAAAATAAATTTATATAAATAAAGTAAAGAATAGGCTATTAAGTGCATTTACTAACCTACTAAATATCCTGGTCCTGGACACATCTTGCGTCTAGCCTCACCCAAAATTGGACATGTGAAATGTTCCACATGCTTGATCAAGTGGCAATCACCAAAAAAAAAAGGCAATCACAATGCTATGGCTACTGGCTAGAAGCATGCCTTTATTTGTTTCAAAGAGCAATTAATTAAAAAAAAAAAGAAAAAAGAAAAAAAAGAAAGAAGGCATGTTTCATCTTCATCCTTTTTCTACCTATCAATGATAAGCAAAGTTTTGAATTTCATTTCAAACGTTGTTCTGAAATGTTTACTTGAAACAGAATATTTCGATATCAGTATAACGGTGTATCATTTTAAGACTATTATTATTTAAAAAGGTTTATAAAATCTCATACATAATTAAACAAATCAAATGGTCATAAAAATCTCTACATAATTTAACAAACTAAAAATTCATAAAATCTCTTTTTTTTTTTTTGTATAAAAAATATTTTATACTAAACAAACCAAAAAGATTCCTAAAATCTTATAAAATATATTTTTTTTCATTAAAAAAATTATAAGAAAGAAAGAAAAAAAAATTTTGGTCTTGAATGCATATTCCACCTAAAGGTCGAAATTGTGTCTGAATGGCCGGTACAAGCCAAAATTTTGACCTAGACATAATGAGGGGTTTAATATACCGGTTTACGTATCAGAATTGATTTATTTTATTTTTATTTTTTATTGGAACCAAATTTAAAACATTAGTGACAAATCCATTGTAAAAGTTTGCAACTTTCTGACCCAAATTCAAAGTAAATTTATTTTATTTTTATGATTGCAGTTTCAAATTCCCTAACTAGTAACTACACTAGTTTAAGAATACATCAAACAAGATCACTCTTTAATTACCACCACACATCTTTGGTGCGATAGTCACTCTATAAGTATAAGTGTTTGTGGGGTATGGGGGGTAAGAGTCTGGGTTCAAGTTTTCAGGAGGGAGTATATACTTAGATTAGACTAGAGTAGAATTCTATCATGTAAAAAAAAAAAAAAAAGGACCACTCTTTAATTTAGTAACGTGTTGCCTAGAGTTTTGTGGTTTTAATGATATTGTTTTGTATTTCTATTGAAAATAATGTGGATGCAAATCCCCCATTCTTTATAAGGAAAAGAAAAATTGCCATGTAAATGATTGTAGTTATTTGGATCTAAGTATATTTTGGATTACCTTACTGATCAATGAGGTTATAATTTAAAAAAAAAAAAAATGAAAAAGAAGAAGAAGAAGAAGAAGAAGAAGAAGAAGAAGAGGAAGAAGACAAAACATAAAACACCTAACAAATTTTCTAATAGGCTTTACCACACATTGATTAGGCTGCAAATCAAGTTTGCATTCATTTCCCTTAGACCCCTTATCCTTGATACGGGTGAAATGCAATCTCACACACTAAAAATTAAAAATTTTTACCAATTGCAGGAGGTAAAAAGTAAAATACTTTGGAAAGAAAAAACAAATGTTAGAATGGTGGTCGGTTTTAAACTACAAAAACACTAACACAAATTTTTGGAGTTCACTAATGACACTCTAATGATAAAATCAAGATAAGTTTAGATCAGTTTAGTGTTTTTTTTTTTTTTTTGGGAGAAGAAAAGATAAGTTTAGTTCAACAAAGTAACGTTTCTTTGTTTATATAAAAATGGATGGACTATTTAGATATATCTACTATATCAAAATATTTAATTGTAACATATTTATTTTTTCTCGTGTCATATTTATTCATTCTTTTAAACTGAATAATTGACTAAACTCTGCTCAATTGTGTCTGTCTTAATGAAACAATCATTTCTGGCTTTGCAAGTTACAAACACATGTTCATGTTTGAATTTTTATCTCAAAATTCACCTAAAAAAGATTAAAAATAAAAATCCAACCCCACTAGAGAGTTCTCAACAATCATTGTCACTCTCACACGTCACACCCTTGGCTTGGTTGGTCAACTGTAATATTCTCCATTTGGCAATATTTAATTAGCACTCATTTCACAAGTTCACATGCACTTACTTTTCTTTTTTTTTTCTACTTTTATTTACTGTAGGTCCTGTTTGGTTAGTGGGAAATCGAATTCCAAACGTGGAAAAACCCGATTCCATAAATCTCATTCTAAATTTTAAAATCTTTGGTATATTCATAGGAAATGTGATTCTAACTAACAAAGTAACAAGGTAGTAGCTAGGACTAGACTATTAAGAAGTAAGAACCTCGTCCCAGTTCTCATTCTCTCTCTCTCTCTCTGTTTCTGTCTTTCTCTCTCCCCAAACTATATAAATATTAGTACAATACGTGGACCAGTTTTTCTTGTCTTCTTTTTCACACAATCTCTTTTTCTCCTATTTTCTCTCAACACTTTTCTTGATTACCCATTTTCTTAAATCCTTCATTTCCCTCTCATTCTTCTCAGTTCCAATCATGGAGGAGGCCAATGGTAAGTTTCTGTACAACTATTTTTCTTTGTTTTAATTTATTCCTCCTCTTGTTCTACATGTAAAATATGAACTTTCTTAACTTTGCAGTCTATATTGGTTTTCATTCTCTCTCTTGAATTATAATCTAGAGTTTTGTTTTATGGGAGTTGCCATGTGGATCCATTATCATCAACATGATGTATAGCATGTATGTATGATGTATGCATGCATGATACATACATGTTTGTGTTTGTGTTTGTATTTGATTTTGCATTTGTGTATGTTTGTGTTGTTGTTAGGCATAATTTGTGATCACAAGCTATGGTTCTTTGGATTTTTGGAAATCAAGTGTTAGAATTTTAGTTGGGTCTGTTTTGTTTGCTACTTTTTCCAGCAAATCTGTTTCTGGGTATTAGCATAGATGATAGGCATAGTAATTTCATTCACCCTTTAACTTATTTGTACTTTTATGGTGTGTGTGTGGTAATTTCACTAAGGATCGTTTGGTTATCACTTTGAAAGTAATTCTCTCTCTTTGGAAGCAAAACTTGCTTTGATCATTTGATGTACCTCAAGAATAAAAGAAAGTGCCTTTTGGATATTGCTTAACGTGTACCAAAATTAGTTTTTTCTTTATTAGTTTTAATTCTTGTTCCGAGAAGTGAGGGATAAAAGTAAAACAATGTGGTAAGCATGTTTGAAAACTCGTTTCTGATAAGTACTTTTTAGCTTTCCTTTTTTTTTTTTTTTTTTTTTTTTTTTTTTAATATGGCCCTGTATAAGAAAGGTCAAAGAGAAGTGTCCTGCATATTTTCTTCAAATTCTGGCGTTGGTTATCTAGTAGGTTGGAAACAATTGAAAAGGACATACTACAAAATATTTATTGATCAGTTGACTGAGTTTGTCCTTCAATTGAAAAGGGGGCCGTGTGGAAAAGAAATTCCATAAATAGTAAAATTTGGAAATGACATTATTATTGAAATTTGAAATGGGTGAGTTTCTGATATTTGGAGTGAGGGAACATAGTTTCTGTGGTACTCCTATTATGGATGGTGCTACCATGAGATGGATGTAAAATTATGCAAATTGCTTCTGGTCTGAGAACAAATGGGTAGTGAGAGATAGGAATATGCCAGTCCAAGGGATTCCTTGAGTCCTCTTAGTCTGTTTTAGGAAATTGCACACAACTACTGTTGTGTGTCTTTGTGAACTTTTCTTCCTCATGTTCCACCTAGCTATTGTTTTCTCGTCCTATGGCCGTTTGAGGATAATTTTGGCTTGTGTGTGTTTTTATTTATATATTGGAGTCTGCAAATGGTTAGACTAGCAGTCTTGGTTTTAATTGATTGTTAATTTTCCCCTCAAACTGTTTTTAGCAATACATATTGATTAAAACAGTATATTTATTGAAATTTGGAATTATTAGATGATGATACTTTTTGTT
This sequence comes from Quercus lobata, assembly GCF_001633185.2. Taxonomy (NCBI): domain Eukaryota; kingdom Viridiplantae; phylum Streptophyta; class Magnoliopsida; order Fagales; family Fagaceae; genus Quercus; species Quercus lobata. The sequence goes on along the minus strand of NC_044906.1, from coordinate 24,064,611 downwards.
GATATATGTTTTATGCATATGGAAAACTTTTTAGTTGATGTTACCTACTGTCTTTTGCCCTCTTTCTGTTCATAGTGCTGGAAGCTAAAGATGGAACAATTTCTGTGGCTTCTGCATTTTCTGGCTATCAGGAAGGTAATTTCAAAGTTGTCTCTTATCTCATCTCCTCCCACCCCTGAAAAGAAGATTTAAGAATTAGCGTATTTACGGCTGATCATATACTTTTTGGTGATCAAGTCAGTTGGTCTAGTTACTATTTTTCTTTTTCTTGAATTATACATGACATCATACCATATTATAGTTTTACTTTTAGTCTTCATTACCACAAACTGACTCTATATGGAGACGTTTTCTGACCCTTTTTTGAGCCCATTTTTACCATTCATCAGCTGGTAATCATCTTTAAAGAGCTGTTTTTTACTTGATCAGTGTATTTGTGGAAAAATGTTTTTATAAAAGAATTATATCTTGACAAGTAATTTCATCAGCCTCATATGTAGTCTACCAACTGATTGGTTACATTTATTCTGTTTATTTCAATCAATAGAGTAATGATTTGCAAACTCTTTACACCTAGTCTTGTGACATTATCATGGTGTCCTTTCCTTGTGATTGTCCAACCAGTTGTACAGGATAGAGATCACAAGTTTTTAACCAAAGCGGTTGAAGAAGCATATAAAGGGGTTGACTGTGAAGATGGAGGCCCATTTGGTGCAGTTGTTGTTCATAATGATGAGGTAGTTGTAAGTTGCCACAACATGGTTTTGAGAAACACTGACCCGACTGCACATGCAGAGGTTACTGCAATAAGAGAGGTTAGACTAAGAAATTATCCTGTTGGCTTGTGGGGGTTTATTTGATTACTTGGAGTATGGTGGTGTCAGTTTTCTAGGAGTTTTTCAATTGAAATTTTATGTTTATATTGAAGGAAAAGATGCTATTGATAATCATATGAATTTTAAAAGCTTATTTAAAAATCTTCCGTTGATGGATGAAGTTGAAAATATCCTAGAAAAGAGCAGGTACTTGGTATTAGTCAACATATCCTTGCCATAATACCTTGTCTGTCTGTCTGTCTATCTCTCACTCTCTCTCACACACACAAATGCGTGTTGCTATAATTGTTTAGAAGCATTTATTGGTAGATCTTCCATTTGCATTGTGCTTCAAATTGATTCTCATTTGATGATGTTGATGAAATGATGGTTTAGACTTGTAAAAAGAAAAAGAAAAAAGAAGGGTATAGTCATATTGTTAGGAATAAGTGGTTTGTATTGCTTTGTTTCAAGTTTACATATAAATAATCTTGTTTATATTACAAATGCTTAATCATTAACATTTAGTTCGATCATTGTCATTCACTCTCTCTCTCTCTCTTGATGTATAAATTTTGAGACTTTTGGAATTGTGAAATCGTATTGTAATTCTCAAATGCATGGACTTGTGGGAGTAAATTATTGTACATACTAAATAGGAAAAAACAATCTTCGAAAATACGTTGTCTTACATTACCAGTGAATTAGGTCCAGCCCTTAACATGTTAGCATCTTCTTTGAGCACCTACATGCTGGAGCTTTCCCAAAATTAACCTTCATTAAACAAAGGTCTGAACCATGTGTAATCATTTTTTCCCCTTTAGTTTTTTAAAATGATGGTTAGTGAAGGAAACTGATAATAAATAAAGCATTTTCTTGTTCTCATCTGTTTGTTGGGTCTGTTTGTTCTCATCTGTTCAATATCTAAGAGTGTTGAGTGTTCTCAATCAGTAAGTTAGGGGAAATAAAAATTAAAAAAATTTGTGTTTGGTGGTTTGTGTTTTTATAGTAAGGTTGCCAAAACAATTACTTGATTATAAGCATGGGTATGCATATAATAAATCCAGATCAAGGTAACTTGCATATGATTTTAACACGTTTCTTTACATGACATTGTGGCTATTGGAATAATGCTTATTCTAAATATGTTTTTAAATTTTCTCTTTTAAGTTTTTCATGCGTGCAATTCCTCCTGTTCATTCTGGACTTTGAAAGTTTATCAACTTTCTAGTATCTTATTTTGTTCTTTGACACAAATTGATCCCATACTTGGAATGGACTACTCCCTTAGGCCTGTAAAAAGCTGAAGAAAGTTGACCTCTCAGAGTGTGAGATATATGCATCTTGTGAGCCTTGTCCAATGTGCTTTGGTGCTATCCATCTTTCAAGAATCAAGGTCTAGTTTTTGGAACTCTGTTTATTTTTTTATGAGGATCACTGTCATTATTATTATTTTATTTCACATTACCTTACATTTCTGATATTTTCTTTTTAAGCAGAGGTTGGTTTATGGAGCAAAAGCTGAAGCAGCTATAGCAATTGGGTTTGATGATTTCATTGCAGATGCATTAAGGGGTACTGGATTTTATCAGAAGGCTCACTTGGAGATCAAAAAAGCTGATGGTTCTGGAGCTATTATTGCAGAACAAGTGTTTGAGAAGACAAAAGCAAAATTTACCATGTATTGACTTTTTTTTTAGTTTCCTTGACATTCAGAAAAGTCACTTACCCAAAGAAAACATTGGGGCAAAGCTATAATAATAACAACTAAAAAGCCAATTGTTGGTTCAACTGCCATGGGAGTTCTGCACTACTCCAGAGAGAGAAGATTCTAAAATCACAATCTGGTTTACCCAGTAGGGGCATAAAAATGATGTATAATCTACTATCCTTTGGAAATTTGATTTTCTAATTTATTTTTATGGTTTAATTTTTGGAGAATGAATTTGGTTCTATTATTTTATTAAGATAAAATGTTCTGAAAGAACTAACAAAATTCAAGCCATCAACATTTAGAATTGCATTTCATAATAATTTCATAACAAATCTTATGTGGTAAGTTGTTATTGATTTTAATTTGGGTATATTATTGACATTATTTTTTAATCCATTAACAATAGCTTGTCAGTTAGGATACATGAAAATATTATTTATCAGAAAACACTTATTTTTCACCAAGTTATAAAATCAAATTCTGACTAATTTAATTTTAGTTACTGCTTATATAAATTGCAAAGGTAGTCAATTTTAGTTACTGCTATTGTAAATTGAAAAGGTGAGAACTAGGTTCCTTTTTACGGTGGCCTTGTAACAAGTATGGTGCCCCAAAGGCTAAAACTCAAACAACACAAAATGTTTGATTTTGAAGGCAATGCACATATGACATAACAAAAGCCTAACACACACACACACACACACACACACACACACAAATTGCTAAGACCAAAAGCACACACAATGCAGGTTTATCAAGGCTACGCACAAAACGAGAAAAATGCATAGCTCATAGAAACTGAAATAATATCACTGAAATGGATTGCAATATTCTTGTTGGTGTACACCATAAAAAAATTCATAGATAGGCCATAGCCATATTATAAATTGGTTTTGTTACTCACATTACCTCCATTCATAAAAGCTAGGGTTCATTTGCCAAAGATTATTTTTACTAACTTATTTTACTATTTAGCTTATTTTTGCTACTATTTATAGGTCTTACTGTATTACTTTAACTAACTCTTATCTTTATCTAAAATACTTTCGGTAAAAAGTTTTCAGTTTTAACAAAATAAGTGGTTCCCAAAATGGATATTTGTATTACGATATTCTACAATCGAATGACCTGAGCTAAAACCATGTTTATACAAGCGTCACTGATATGCAGGGGTGTTTAGTAAGGTATTTAAACAACGATTTTTAGTGTTTAAACAACATTACACGTATTTTAACACATTTTTTCACTTACACGTATTTTCAAAAAATACAAACAACGTTACTAGAACAACATTACCAAACACTCCAAGCAATTACCAATTATGTGCAATTCTTATCTATAAACAGGAGGATCTCTTGTTGTTTAAGCAAAATTTCAATCCAATTTTCTACTCTTCATGTTAAAATTATATTATAAGGTTTTTTTTTTTTTTTTTTGAGGAACATATATTACACGGCTTAGTGCACAGTTTACGCTAATTGCTAATTTTTTGGCAATACCTCTGAATATAGAGAAGTTATCATGATTAGTGCATTTTCAGATTTATTATTTTTTGAAGTGGTATAAGATGATTATATATATATATATATATATTGAATGCACGCACGTATGGAAATTCAAACACAATGCACATATACATATATACACACACGTATAGGATAAGATTCAAGTTATATTTGCTATAATTTATATCAATGTATAACATTTAATAATTTTTCTATTGGATGTATTTTTTTAATAAAATCATTATTAGATTATATTGTTTCTTTATATTCTTCGTATTTGCAAAATATCATAATGATCAATTGTTTTAAGTTTTAAGGTTTTGTATTCTAAAATTATATACAAAACATGAATTTATGATTAAATAACATCTAATTAATGTGATATTTGATGTATGTTAAAGAAAAAAAAAAAGAACATATATACTATCAAATAATACTATTTTAAAATATTAATCCAATATAAAATTATTAAATTGTATAATGTATTGGAAATTAACTCTTAAAGATAGTGCACGTTCGTGAATAATATGATGCAACCCTCAATTGTTGTGGCTTGATTTTTTTTATTTTATTTTTATTTATTTTTAATTTTTTATGTGGAGATTGTTTTGGCCTTGTATGCAGTAAGGCATCAATTTGAAATTTTAAGGGTCTGTTTGGATTGAGGGGAGGGGAGGGGAGGGGGGGTGGAGGGGACTAATAGAGTAAGTCATCAAGTTTTGTAACTAATAGAGTAGTTATTATGATTATGTTCATGTAAGAAAATCATGGCAGATTGCCTTCAACCCCTATTTTATTCGATTAAGAAAAGAATAAAAAATCTCTATTTGCATGGATAATACATGATTTATTAATTATTGAAAAATGTGAATCCCTTTGGTGGAAGATTTTCATGGAAGGTTCTCTCCTTTGCTACAATTGTTAAATCATCCCAAGGGCATAACGGGATGAGTTGATATAAGAACTCCAATCTATAACAAAAAAAAAACCCGGAAAAATAAATGTGAGTATGTAGCCTAACATGCATTCTAGCTTGTAATTAAATTTACTAAAAGCAAGGTGAAAAACTCACCAAATGTGAAGCCTCCAGGGCTATATTAATGCATTACCCTGTTTAACTTCAAATTAAACATGAAGCTCAATTCTGGTAAATCATTGATCTGATATATAGTGATTTGAATAAATGATACATACTCATAAGTTTTTAGAAATCTAGCGGGACAGAAGCTTCATCATGGAGAAAATTGTACAGTACAAAGAAGGTGCTACAAATCTAGCGGGACAGAAGCTAAGTTTTGTCCTTACAATAAATATTGCTTTATGATCAAGTTTTTTGACAGCTATATGCTACTGTATACCGCACTCCGGTTTGACATAAATGGACATGCAATCAATTGATGGATAATGGCAAATTTGATTTCCTAACATAAATATTAGGTGCATTTAAATTCTTTCTAAGTATGGTATATTCGTAATTTAATGGTGTAATTTTTACTAATTATTTTTAGGCCAATAAAATGAATACAGGTTAACTCTTATTTTGTGACAATTGTGATTTTAAATACAATTTTCATGCAAACAATGTGCATCGGAGACAAATTCAATGGTTTATTGCTATTTGAATTCTTATCAGAAAAAAAAAAAAACATTTATTATGTTGCAATTTTTTAAAATTGTAATTATTTTATTATGTTACCAATCATGACTTTTACAATAGGATTAGTGTTTTGGCTGACGATAAAGAATTATCATTAGAAGCAGACGTTATAAGTTGAAAATCTCACAAAATAAAAAATAAAAGACTTCCACACATATTTTGTTGTATTCCTTCTTCTTTTTTCTTTTTTCTTTTTTTCATCTTTTTTTGAGAAACCAAACACCAAATTCCTTTCTTTCAGATAACTTTTTTTTTTTTTTTGGGGGGGGTGGGGGGGGGGGGTGGGGGTGTTAAAAGATAACATAGCATGTGCAAGAATGTGAATTTATATTTTATCTATAATTCAAAAAGTACACCTTCATTCTTTTACGAGAAGTGCGTCTACAATATTTTCTGATATTTTGGAACTCTATTTATTTTTAAATGAGGGTCACTGTTATTATTATTATTATTTTATTTCACATTACCTTACATTTCTGATATTTTCTTTTTAAGGCGGAGGTTGGTTTATGGAGCAAAAGCTGAAGCAGCTATAGCAATTGGGTTTGATGATTTCATTGCAGATGCATTAAGGTGTATTGGATTTTATCAGAAGGCTCACTTGGAGATCAAAAAAGCTGATGGATCTGGAGCTATTATTGCAGAACAAGTGTTTGAGAATACAAAAGCAAAATTTACCATGTATTAACTTTTTTTAGTTTCCTTGACATTCAGAAAAGTCACTTACCCAAAGAAAACACTGGGGCAAAGCTATAATAATAATAATAATAATAACTAAAATGCCAATTGTTGGTTCAACTGCACGAGCATTACCAATTGCCATGGGAGTTCTACACTACTCCAGATAGAGAAGATCCTGAAATCACAACCTGGTTTACCCAGTAGGGGCATAAAAATCATGTATTATCTACTATCTATTGGAAAATTGATTTTCTAATTGATTTTTATGGTTTAATTTTTGGAAAATGAATTTGGTGCTATTATTTTATTAAGATAAAGTGTTGGGAATGACCTAACAAAATTTAAGCCATCAACATTTAGAACTGTATTTCACAATAATTTCATAATAAATATGATGTGACAAATTGTTATTAGTTTTAATTTGGATTTATTACCGATATTACTTTTTTATCCATTAATAACAACTTGTTACTTAGGATATGTTGTGAAATTATTATCTCAAAAAACACTATTATTTTTCACCAAGTTATAAAACCAAATTCTGACTAATTCAATTTTAGTTACTGCTTATATAAATTGCAAAGGTGAGAACTAGGTTACTTTTTAAGGTGACCTTGTAACAAGTATGGTGCCCCAAAACCGAAACAATACAAAATTAGTAAGTCAAATGTTTGATTTTGAAGGCAATGCACATGATATGTCATGAAAAATGCCTGACACACAGTACAGGCAAATCAAGGCTATGCACATACGAGAAAAATGCATAGCTCATAAAAACTGTTATAATATCACTGAAATGGATTACAATATTCTTGTAGGTCTACACCATAAAAGAATCCATAGAGAGGCCATAGACATATTATGAATTGGTTTTGTTACTCACTTAAATTACCTCCTCCATTCATAAAAGCTAGTGTCTCTGTGTAAGTAATAGCGAGGGACTCGTAAAAATGGTTCCCATATTTTGCAATTTTCCTTAGTTCTTGTGTTTTGCGGTCATATACTGCCAAGCTTCCATCATTTTTATGTAAAAGAACCAACCCATCCTCTCGAATTTCTAAAAGTCTATCACCAAAAGCAAGCCCAGATCCCTCGACCTTGAATTTCTTAGTCCAAGTCCTTTCAACACCAATTTCACTACTCATCACCCAGATATCAAACCAGTTGATATCTAGATTCCTAGTATCACAATATCCTACAATCAAGGATACAGAATCATTGATAACAGCAATATTCTGTCCTATGAAACCAGATGCACGTGGTACTGTGGGAAGCGGTGTCTCTAGGAATACCTCATTACTCGTGTCAAATGAAACTATGAACAAGCGAGTAGGCCCATGTTCAGGGAACAGCTTTCCCTTACGTCTAGCTTTCATACAAATCTCTGCAGCCTTCCAATGATGAAATCCATTTAGGTATGATGGAAAACTAGGAGAGTATATGTTATAAAGTTTGCTAAGGGAACTATCAATCACTCTCCAAGAATCGGTACTAAGGTTGTATACCTCAAATTGGAGTTGCTGGCGACCATAGAAGTCCACAATCCTAAGCACCTTGTAATCATTGGTGTTGGGATCAATTCCGAAGCCAAATTTGAAGCAAAATTTTTTTCCTGAATCATAACGACGGCTTCGCTTTATTTCGGGAAGCACCTTTGATTCTCTTGTGGCAGGGTTCCACAACACTAAATCCTCAACATTTTCACCCTTATATAAACCTTGCAGAAAAAATATTCCATTGTATGGACCATAAATACAGTGTAGGCCGTCAATCTTGTCTGGGAACAATGACAATAAATCTACATCTCTGGAAACCTCTAGGGTATCATTAGACAGCAATGAGACACACAGGTGTCCCTTGGACGTCCGATATTTAAAGACAACACCGCGTCCCAGATTGTTAGAAGTGGCAAATTTGTGGTGCTTGGTGATAAAATGATGGCTTCTCATAAGAGCATACCAGGATTTATGTACGCAGTTGAATCGCATCAAGGATTTCACTGGCAACCTTGCTAGGATTTCCACTACCACATCTTGTGGAAGGTCGTGGCGCAACATTTTCTTGGCCTAGAATAGAATAGAAGCTGCATGTGTATTTCAACGAGGATTATAAGGACTAATAACAAGTCAAGTTTTGTTTCAGATACTTGGATTGGAATGTGAGTGACAATGAAAATATTTAAAAAGTATCTATCTTTCAATAATGCGTGTAATGATGACTTTGTCTTTGATAGTGTAAATTTTCAGATTATTTGAACAAATTATCCTAACACATATATAGCAATTGAAAAGACTCCGTATGTTTGTTTAAGCCTTAAAATTAAAAACCCATCTCATATTTGAACCGCAAAAAAAGATCCCATCATTCGCAACCGAACAAATTAAGAGACAAACAATCAAAATTGTAATGGAAAACTTGAAGAAGATAGATGAGGGGAAAAACACTGACCTCGCAGCAACTTCCCGATTGTTGTTCTGCTTACTACTTTGGCGAAAGAGCAAATGGAAATAAATAAAATCAGTGGGTTTTTCTTTTGTCTTTTGTTTTTAATTCCAAGCGATTTTAGGTGAAGGTATTGATGGGCCGGGGGAAAGAAATAAAGACTCTCACAGACTCACACACACAGGGACGAAGGGGGAACTTTTTTGTTTTGCTAGGTATTTCGTTCCGCCGCGATAAATAATACGGAGTAATAGGTTTTCTATTATTATTTATAAACCTTTCTCCTTTGTCATTTAAAAAAAAAAAAAAAAAACTTTCACAATTTTTTTTTTTCCTTTGAGAAGAATAAACTTTTACCACGCCAAACAATATCTTTGATCATTTTAAGTACCAATTACAAAACTAAAAAAAATTATCTAACAATTTTACTGAAACAAAAAATTTTACCCATTAAAAATATTTAAACAAAATAATTTTACCCCTATTCGACAATAGATGCATTTCAACTTTCCCTTTTTAATATGTGATTAATGATTTTGTATGTTTGTCTTTGTTGATGATTTGTCAATACTAAACGGATGTTTATTTAGAATTTTATAATGATTTTTTGTTTTTGGGTTTATATTTTCACCCCTTTAAATTCAACTCCTGATTACATCCCTATGTTTCATTACAATGGAAATTTAGAAGTTATTTTTCTGCAATTAACCGCCCCTCACTTGCTAGTGGGGTGGTTATGGGTTGGAAAAAATCACCATCCTTACCTATAAAATAGAAGACTTGACACTACAAGAAGGCCCCTTCAACACAAAGCACAAATCATAATACATATCTAAGCACTAAACCATAGCACATTCAACCGCACTTTATAGGGACTAGTAGTGTAGTTTCTTAGGTTTTTTAGTCTCTTAGATCCTTAGGCATGTAAATAGTTCTTCAATCTTATGCTTGCAAGCTCTTGTCCCTGTAATTGTGAATATTGTGAAGCAAAAGGAATAGCTCTTATATATTTTGTGACAAGTATGATATTTTCTTCTTCTTCTTCTTATTTTTGAGTAAATGACAAGCATGATCTCAAATGCAATTTTTTATGCCAACAATGTGCATCGTGGATAAATTCAATGTTTTATTGCTATTTGAATTCTTACCAGGAAAAAAAAAAAATTATTGTGTTACCATTTTTATAAATATTTGTTTCTAGAAAAAAATTTATAACTATTTTATGATATTACCAAGCATGACTTCCGCACTTCCATTAAAAAAAGGAAAAAAGAAAAAAAAAGACTTCCACACATTTTTTGTTATATTACTTTCTTTAACATAATGTACCATCTGCAAGAAAGTATAAGAGATCTGTAATTAAATCTCCTACACAAAAAATCGATAAGTATTTTGGTTTAATGATAAAAAGTAAAATCATCAAAACTAGATGTCATATGTTGAAACTTTATAAATTAAAAAAAAAAAAAAAAAACTGCAAAAAGGTGAATTTATATTCGTTCTATAATGCATAATGTACACCTCCATTCTTTTACACCTCACTAAAATCTTATTAAGGACAGGATTATTCCCATTTCCCAGATTTATAACAAGAAGCCAAGAAATTTACGAATTGAAACAACTCACACACTTTAAATAATTTGTCCTTCCTTATTTTAGTTTCTGGATTCGGGTCCATATGGACCACCTACGTACAAACGTGTTACGCTGCATCTCTCCCAATTTTTTTAAGGCAATACAATTTCAATAAAGCTATAAGGGCAATACAATTTCAGTAAAGCTATTGACACGATAAAGATTCACAATAATTTCAAATTAACATTCCACCTCATGCGTGGATCTACCACAATTTTCAATTTAATTTTTTTTTTTTTTTAAGTTCAAGTTTGAATTGGTAAACTAATTTGGGAATGTTGTAATTATTTGTGAATTTTTGTTGTATATTTAAAAAGACTCGTATCATTTAATTGAAAACTTTTTATTAGATGCATTTTTCAATAATTCTATCATTAGATTACATAATTTCCCTATATCTTACATTTTTGTAAAATATCAAACTAATTAAAGATAAAAAACTATCTCATGAATGATCATTCATTCTACAATACACAAATTTTCTTTTAGGTACATATCATACCTACCTAATCTCTACAGACATATATTATAATAAAATATATATTAAATAAGGCAATAACATGTGTTAACAATTAAAATTGGGTAGGATATATATGAAAAAAAGAAAAAGAAAAGATAAGAAAAGAAAAGGACGAGGTCCGTATAGTACATTAAAAAAAAGTGTGTACTGTAGAATTTTCATCTCATCTATAAAAGGTTTCGAGTTAAGCACAAAAACATAAATTTATGGATTCGGTTATAAATAATATCCGATTTGTTAGGATTTTAGTTGGTTGAATCCAATACGTAGAATCTTGCTCAAGCAAGAGCTCTGTAACAATGAGCAGTAGTAAACATAAGTGCTGCCTATGGGCTGCTCAAGCAATTAATGAGGCCTGCTAAAGCATGCTTGAGCAAGCCCTTCAGAATTTCAATTCCACGTAAAGTTTCTGAGGAAGCCATGGGAAGTTTAATTTCTTATAACGCATTCCACTCCACGAAAATCAAAATTTTGTCTCAAAATCTCCCCCTTTTTATTTTTTATTTTTATAATAATAATAATAGACATAACTCCTAACATGTACATCATACACCAAAAAAAGTTCATTTTCTTAGGAAACAAGGGGATGCAAGATTTTCTACCCTCTCATACATTGAATTCCATGGCTTTATATGCAATAATAGACGAAGAACGAATTTGTTTTTAATAAAAAAAATATTTTTCAGCAACTCAATTTACATCTCTCATTCTCTAAGAGTACAACTAATTTCAAAATTAACAAAATTACAATAACCTTTCATGAGGTTTTGAAAAATCAATAAAACATCATTTCATAAACAGACACTATTCTTTGAGATTTTGATATATGTGACAGTTACATCTTGACATTTAAAAAAAAAAAAAAAAATCTTTTTGAAGACAAAAGATGCATTTCAACTGGACCATTGGGTGAGAAGTAAAAGCTATGCAATATTTAATTATTGTTGAAGCAGGCATATTCTTTTGGTAGAAGATTTTTATGCATGATGCTCTTGTTTGCTGCAACTGTTGAATCATCTCAAACGCATAATGTAATTGTTCGATATAAGAACTCCAACCTGTAACAAAAACTCAAAAAAAAATAAATGTGAGGTATTTAGCCTAGCAATCATGTAATTGGATTACAAAAAGCAATATTAAAAACTCACCAAACTTGAAACCTCCAGGGCTATATTCATGCATTACCCTGTTTAACTTCAGATTAAACATGAAGCTCTATTCTGGTAAATCATTGATCCGATATTGTGATCTGAATGGATGATAAATATAATTTTTGAGAAATATAGATGGAGAGAAGTTAACATGGATGAAAACTGTATGGTACAAAGAAGGTGCTACAAATCTATTTATAATAATAAGAATTGTTTCATGCATGATCAAAGCTTTTGACAGCTATAGCTAGTGTATACTGCACGCCGGCTCTGGCATAAATGGAAATAAAATCAATTGATGGATAATGGCAAATTTGATTTCTTGAAATAAGTGTTTCGTGCATTTAAATTCTTTCTAAGTATGATATATTCGTAATTTAATGGTGTATTTTTTTTATTAATTATTTTTAGGTCAATAAAAGGAAAAAAGACTAGTTCTAATTTTGTGACAACTATGATCTTAAATGCAATTTTTATGCCAAGAATGTGCATCATAGACAAATTCAATGGTTTATTGCTATTTGAATTCAAAACAGAAAAGGCATTTTATTGTTTTGACATTTTTTACAATTGTTTTATCGTGTTACCAAGCATGACTTCCACGCTTTTTTTTTTTTCTTTTTTTTTTTGGGGTCATACCATATCCTATTTTTTTTTTTAAAAAATCATTAAATACCATGTGCAAGAGAAGGTGAATTTATGTTATTTATAGAGTAAATGTTCTTTCAATAATTCATCATGTACAACTCATTCTTTTAGACCCTACTAAAATCTTATTAAGGATAGGATTGTGCCAAAATCTTTGAATAAAAGTCAATAAGCTTATGAGTTGAACCTTGAAACAAGCTAAACACTTTTATGCTGTAATATTCAGGTGTAAATGATGTGATTAGTATATATAGAAGCTAAGTCTTATATTGGTCCAATACTCAATTGGAATCTCTTCAAGGTATTAGCTTACCTTCCCAACATTTGAAATAGTCTCTTTTTAATTTTTTATTTTGTCAGATGGTGGTCAGGGACAATATCAGTATATCACTCACAATTTTTTTTTTTTTTCAAAAAAATAAAAATGTGTTAAGCTAAAATTGCTGACTTAGCTAGCCCAAATTGCCCAATTAGTGCTGGCCAACTCAATTAATCAACTCAACAAGCCCAATTAGTGCTTTCCAACTCAATTAACCAACTCAACAATAAATTAACAGAACCCAAAAACCCTCTCTTCCTCTACTTTACTTTCTTTTTCTTTTTCTTTTTCTTTTTTTAATCATTGTTGGAAATATATAACTCTAGATCAGGTTTGGCTTACCTTTAGTACTTTTTTTAATTGGACACCTCCTTTTGTTTTAAATAACAATAGCAAATGGTAACGGATTTTAATCTCCACATTTTATTTATTTTGTGGGTGATGTGGCATTTTCTCATTAAAATAAAATGAGATTTTTTTTTTTTAAAAAAAAGAAAGAGCTGGAGGTAAGCCAAACCCCCTTAAATCTACTGAGTCTTGAAACACAAATCCCCCTACTAAAGATATCTTTGGCGGTCTTGTTCATGTGCGGTCTTGAAAGAAAACTCTTTGTCTGGGTTGATTTTTTCAAGAACTCTTTTGTAGTTTCTCTTTAACTTGCGGAGCTTATCAGAAAGCTGGTTCTTGTTGAACTCAATCTGAAGTTTGGACCTGATTTGATCGTAAAATTCTTTGGTGACATTGTAATTTGCAGACGTCATATGTTAAAAATCTCTAAAAAAATAAAATAAAACTTCCACACATATTTTGTTGTATTTTTTTTTTTTTTTTTAGAAACCAAACACCGAATTCCTTTGTTTCAGATAACCTTTTTCTTTTTCTTTTTTTAGTTAAAAGATAACATAGCATGTACAAGAATGTGAATTTATATTTTTTCTATAATTCAAAAGGTACACCTTCATTCTTTTACGAGATGTGCATCTACAATATTTTTTGATATTTTGGAACTCTATTTATTTTTTAATGAGGATCACTGTTATTATTATTATTTTATTTCACATTACCTTACATTTCTAATATTTTCTTTTTAAGCAGAGGTTGGTTTATGGAGCAAAAGTTGAAGCAGCTATAGCAATTGGGTTTGATGATTTCATTGCAGATGCATTAAGGGGTACTGGATTTTATCAGAAGGCTCACTTGGAGATCAAAAAAGCTGATAGTTCTGGAGCTATTATTGCAGATCAAGTGTTTGAGAAGACAAAAGCAAAGTGATAGGCCAAGAATGTATTGACCCTTTGTGATGAATTAACTAATGAATTAGCCAAGTTAATTAATTAATTCAATTTGTATGTAAAAAGCGTGGTAACACAAACAAATCACCAATTAAATTAAAATACAGTGGAAAATAAATTGACGCGGTAATTTGTTTATGAATGGGGAAAACCTACACGGCAAAAACCCTACCGGGTGATTTTAAGGTCACCACTCTTAAAAATTCACTATTATCATAACAAGCGGTTACAAGTAAAGAAATCTCAATACCTTATACCAACCTACAGTTGAACCTTTACCTCAATACTGGCCCAATTGGACTTGTTTTGCAGTGGTAATCTCTCATTTCAATGCACGGCTCCCAATACGTGACTATCCAATTAGATGTACGGATCTCAGTATGTGGCTTACACACCAACTTGAGAAGGATGTTGGTTGCAAAGTTCTTCAGTTCATCACATGATAAAGGTCACGAAACTCCTTGGTTATAAAACTCTACGGTGTACAAACACAGCAGCTTTTTGAAGAGAAAGATGAACTAGGGCATATGTCTCCGGTTCACAATATGCTTGTGAAAAACTTTTGCATTGAGGTGCATCAGCCGTAACGACCCTTAAAATAATCCTTATATATGTTTAGGGTTATGAGAAAAGAAAGACCAAACATCTATACAAGGATAGGATGAAAATCAGAACTGAAAATCTGATTTCTTAAATCTCGATAGATACCCTATCTATTAAGCAGTTGTTGAGCATTGGGCTTAAACAACCTTTTAAACCTCAATAGATACTAGCTGTCGAGTTTTAAAATCCAGTACTTCTTCACTTGATTCTTGGATAGACTTGCATGGTTTTAACACTTGAACTTGAAACCTTATTTCTTGAAACATTAAACACATTCTAGACCTACCTAATAACAAGTAAAGTGCGTTTTGTCAAAAGATTAGCCAATACTATATTGACACATGTTCTTAACATAATTCACATATGTCCTAACACAAAGTTTACCATGTATTGACCTATTTTAGTTTCCTTGACATTCAGAAAAATCACTTACCCAGAGAAAACACTGGGGCGAAGCTATAATAATAATAATAACTAAAAAGCCAATTGTTGGTTCAACTGCACGAGCATTATCAATTGTCATGGGAGTTCTTCACTACTCTAGAGCGAGAAGATTCTGAAATCACAATCTAGTTTACCCAGTAGGGGCATAAAAATCATGTATTATTCTACTATCTTTTGGAAATTTGATTTTCTAATTTGTTTTTATGGTTTAATTTTTGGAGAGTGAAGAGTGAATTTGGAGCTATTATTTTATTAAGATAAAGTGTTTGGAATGACCTAACAAAATTCAAACCATCAACATTTAGAACTACATTTCACAATAATTTCATAACAAACCTTATGTGACAAGTTGTTATTGGTTTTAATTTGGACCTATTACTGACATTACTTTTTTATCCATTAATAACAGCTTGTTACTTATAATATGTTGTGAAAATATTATTTCTCAGTAAACATTATTATTTTTCACCAAACTATAAAACCAAATTCTGACTAATTCAATTTTAGTTACTGCTTATATAAATTGCAAAGATGAGAACTAGGTTACTTTTTAAGGTGACCTTGTAACTAGTATGGTGCCCCAAAACTGAAACAATACAAAATTAGTAAGTCAAATGTTTGATTTTGAAGGCAATGCACATGATATGACATGACAAAAGCCTAACACACAGCACAGGTTAATCAAGGCTACGCACATTCGAGAAAAATGCATAGCTCATAAAAACTGTAATAATATCACTGAAATGGATTACAATATTCTTGTAGGTTTACACCATAAAAGAATCCATTGAGGCCATAGACATATTATGAATTGGTTTTGTTACTCACTTATATTACCTCCTACATTCATAAAAGCTAGTGTCTCTGTAACTAACAGCGAGGGACTCGTAAAAATGGTTCCCATATTTTGCAAATTTCCTTAGTTCTTGTGTTTTGCGGTCATACACTGCCAAGCTTCCATCATTTTTATGTAAAAGAACTAACCCATCCTCTCGAATTTCTAAAAGTCTATCATCAAAAGCAAGCCCAGATCCCTCGACCTTGAATTTCTTAGTCCAAGTCCTTTCAACACCAATTTCACTACTCATCACCCAGATATCAAACCAGTTGATATCTAAATTCCTAGTATCATGATATTCTACAGTCAAGGATACAGAATCATTGATAACAGCAATATCCTCTCCTAATGAAACCAATTGCACATGCTACTGTAGGAAGCGGTGTCTCTAGGAATACCTCATTACTCATGTCAAATGAAACTATGAACCTGCGAGTAGGCCCATGTTCAGGGAACATCCAACCCCTACGTCTAGCTTTCATACAAATCTCTGCAGCCTTCCAATGATGAAATCCATTTAGGCTCCGTTTAGGAGGAGGGAATGGAATGAAAATAATATTTTTAGAATATTCTTCCCTCTTTCTTGTTTAGGAGTTTTAACGGAGGGAATGAAAAATTTATTTCTTTGTTTGCGAGTTTAGGTGAGAGAGAATGAAATGGTTAAGAGGGAATGCTCATTCCCTCCTAAGCCCTCAAAATCTCAAAGTTTTGTTCCCTTCAAATTGGGAGGAATAAGAGGGAATGGATTTAGATTTAATGAAAATTTTATTGAAATTCCTAAATTACCCCTTGAATCTTAGCCCTCTTTATTCTCAACCAACTGTACCGATATTTTTGCTCTCTCTTTGCTACTCCTTTCTCATGCTGCTGCTAATCGCAACTGTGAGTTTTTCAATTGTTTTGACTTCATCAATTTATTTACTATTAAAAAGTTTTTCAATTGTTTCAATTTTTTTGCTTTCATTGTTTCAAAAAAAAAAAAAAATATATTTCCCTTTCATTACCTTGTATTCAGTATGTTGGAACATGGTATGTATTCTGTAAGTTACATGAAACAACCATGTGATATGACTAGATTGTTATCATTTTCGTGAAAGCTTCAAACTGATCTCTAAGCAAATGAGTGGGTGAAACTATATGCCCCTTACAAAAGATTGGGGGGGGGGGGGTAGAGATTTTACTAAGCTTTGCTTCAAAGCACCCATGACAGCATCCTCATTGGCATCCAGAGACATTATTGGCCTTGCCAAACTTGGGAGGGCTGATTCAATCAGACAAAAGAAAATGCAAATATAGGCTTGGAAGCATATTGCACCCACAGATGATTAACTAAGATCAGCTAAGGGAAACAATGCTGGACAAAAACTAAACCCAAGGTGCTACCATAAGCTAAACTAGCCAATACAGGTTAATAAAAATATAACTAAATCAAACAAATGGTCAATAGTTTGTACTTAGTGAATTCTTGTTTGCAATAATAAAAAGGGCATCCCAAAAAATGATGAGAAGTAAGCTATACAAAATTTATTAGTGTGAGAAAGGAGAAAGAAATTCCAGTAAATCTATTTGCGTCCCATTTCTTTGATACCAACTTCTCAATACTAGAGTATGGATGAATTGTTAGGCCAATTTTTCCTATAATATTTACGTCTTTTCTATAGCAGAGCTACAATGCTTGGGACTAGTATTGTGCTTATTTTTATCATGGTAATGCATAACATGAAATTATTGTGGGATAGTGTTACAATTTATCTCTTAAAGACATTAATGTACGTGTACTTTGAGAGATAATGTTATAATTTAACACTTTGAATCCCAAACAAAATTAATGTTTATAGTTTAATAGTTTTAGTTTTAGATTAGTTGTAACACATTCATAATTAGTTAAACTAATAACGTAACTATTTTTTTAGAACATGTGCCCATAATTTTCTAAGTTGGACTAATAACATAATTATTTTTTTATTTAGATAAATTTGAATGATGAGGTACTTAAGACCATAATTTTTTCGGACTTTATGCAGAAACTAGCCTTGGTTCATGCTGCATGCCGTTATTTGTGTTACATTATCCATCAAAGGCAATGACTAAAAAGAAGACGTGTTCCCCACATTCCTACACAATCAACCATAGAAAGACAAAATGTTCGTGATGAAATAATGTCTCAACTTAGGAATAGTGAAAAATGCTATGATGTAATATGCATGGGTCCAGAAGCTTTTCAAGGTCTATGTGACATTTTGCGGAAAGATGGTGATCTTCAAGTCACACAGCGTGCCATAGTTGAAGAGCAAGTTGGCAAGTTTCTTCACATGCTAGCACATAATCAGACGACTCGTACAATGTCCTTTTTTTGTCGTTCAGGTGAGACCATTATTTGTCATTTTCATAACGTGTTAAGATCAATAATTATGTTAGAAGATCAATTCCTTCGACAGCTTGATGGAACCCAAGTGCCACTTGAAATACTACAAAGTAGTAGGTTCAACCCATATTTTAAGGTAAATATATCATACATATAATTTATATTTGATAGCAATTTAGTACAAATATATTTTTAAGGTAAATGTTTATGAGAGATAATGTTAATCTCAGGATTGTATTGGGGCACTTGATGGAACATATGTTCATGTCAAAGTGTCTAATGAGGATGCACCAAGATATTAGGGTAGAAAGGGTTACACAACACAAAATGTGTTGGCGGCATGCTCATTTGATTTAAAATTCACATACATATTACTAGGTTGGGAAGGAACTGCTTCAGATTCAAGAATAAAAAAGAGTGCTTTAATTAGAAACGATAACTTGAAAACCCCACAAAGTAAATTTAATTCAAATACGTATTAAGGTGTATTCTTTATAATTAAAAAATTTGTAGTATATAATTAATAGTTGTAATTGTTTATTAGGTAAATATTATCTTGTTGATACGGGATACATGAATAGAAGTCGTCTGATTGCACCTTATAGGGGAGTGCGTTATTATTTAAAAGAGTACTTTGTTCATCCCCTTAAAAATGCTAAAAAAAATTTTAATTTGCAACATACGTCATTGCGCAATGTTATTGAAAAAGCATTTGGTGTACTTAAAAAGAGATTTCCTATCATAGCAAGTAGTATAGAGCCCAATTATTGTGTTGACACACAAAATGAAATCATTTTAGCATGTTGCATGCTTCATAACTATTTAATGAATGTCGATCCTGATGAAAGTCTTATTGCTGAAGTTGATGAAGAAGTTTTGCATTCTCATCATGAACATGTGGCCCCTACTTCAAGAGAAGATGATGAGGATGCTAGGTAAGGAGATATTATAAGAGATTATATAGCATCAACCATGTGGCAAAACTATGTCCAAATGTGATAGCTTTTGGGTTTATTGTTGTCATGTCATTTAAGACTATGCTATGTTTCAATTACTTAGACCTAAATGTTATGCATTCATGAAAATTCTTCTTCAATGTCTTTCATCATCTTCTCTTGGAGTAGGGGCCACACGTTCATGATGAGAATGCAAAACCTCTTCATCAACTTCAGCAATAAGACTTTCATTAGGATCAACACCCATTAAATAATTATGAAGTATGCAACATGCTAAAATGATTTCATTTTGTGTGTCAACACAATAATTAGGCTCTATAGTACTTGCTATGATAGGAAATCTCTTTTTAAATACACCAAATACTCTTTCAATAAAAGTACGCAATGACGCATGTCGTAAATTAAACAATTCTTTAGCATTTTCAAGGGGACGAACAACGTACTCTTTTAAATGATAACACACTCCCCTATAAGGTGCAATCAGACGACTTCTATTCATGTATCCCTGCAACAAGATAATATTTACCTAATAAACAATAACAACTATTGATTATATAATACAAATTTTTTAATTATAAAGAATACACCTTAATACGTATTTGAATTAAATTTACCTTGTGGGATTTTCAAGTTATAGTTTCTAGTTAAAACACTCTTTATTATTCTTGAATCTGAAACAGTTCCTTCCCAACCTAGTAATACGTATGTGAATTTTAAATCAAATGAGCATGCCGCCAACACATTTTGTGTTGTGTAACCCTTCTTACCCCGATATCTTGATGCATCCTCATTAGACACTTTAACACGAACATGTGTTCCATTAAGTGCCCCAATACAATCCTGAGATTAACATTATCTCTCAAAAACATTTATCTTAAAATATATTTGTACCAAACTACTATCAAATATAAATTATATGCATGATATATTTACCTTAAAATATGGGTTGAACCTACTACTTTGTAGTATTTCAAGTAGCACTTGGGTTCCATCAGGTTGTCGAAGGAATTGATCCTCTAACATAATTATTGATCTTAACATGTTATGAAAATAGTGACTAATGGTCTCATCGGAATGACAAAAAAAAAAAGGACATTGTACGAGTTGTCTGATTATGTGCTAGCATGTGAAGAAACTTGCCAACTTGCTCTTTAACCGTGACACGTTGTGTGTCTTGAAGATCACCATCTCTCCGCAAAATGTGACACAAACCTTGAAAAGCTTGTGGAACCATGCATATTACATCATAACATTTTTCACCATTCCTAAGTCAAGACATTATTTCATCATGAACTTTTTGTCTTTCTATGGTTGATTGTGTAGGAATGTGGGGAACACGTCTTCTATTTAGTCGTTGCCTTTGATGGATAATGTAACACAAATAACGATATGTAGCATGAACTAAGGCTAGTTTCTGCATAAATTCCGAAAAAATTATGGTCTTAAGTACCTCATCATTCAAATCCATCTAAATAAAAAAAATAGTTATGTTATTAGTCCAACTTAGAAAATTATGGGCACATGTTCTAAAAAAATAGTTACGTTATTAGTTTAACTAATTATGAATGTGTTACAACTAATCTAAAACGAAAACTATTAAACTATAAACATTAATTTTGTTTGGGATTCAAAGTGTTAAATTATAGCATTATCTCTCAAAGTACATTTACATTAATGTCTTTGAGAGATAAACTGTAACACTATCCCACAATAATTTAATGTTATGCATTACCATGATAAAAATAAGCACAATACTAGTCCCAAGCACTGTAGCCCTGCTGTAGAAAAGACGTAAATATTATAGGAAAAATTGGCCTAACAATTCATCCATGCTCTAGTACTGAGAAGTCGGTATCAAAGAAATGGGACGCAAATAGATTTACTGGAATTTCTTTCTCCTTTCTCACACTAATAAATTTTGTACAGCTTACTTCTCATCATTTTTTTGGGATGCCCTTTTTATTGCTAATAAGAATTCACTAAGTACAAACTACTTACCATTTGTTTGATTTAGTTATATTTTTATTGACTTGTATTGGCTGGTTTAGCTTATGGCAGTACCTTGGGTTTAGTTTTTGTCCAGCATTGTTTTCCTTAGCTGATCTTACTTAATCATTTGTGGGTGCAATCTGCTTCTAAGCCTATATTTGCATTTTCTTTTGTAATATTGAATCAGCCCTCCCTAGTTTGGCAAGGGCAATAATGTCTCTGGATACCAATGAGGATGCTGTTATGGGTTCTTTGAAGTAGAGCTTAGTAAAATCTCTAAACAATGAAAAAAAAAAAAAAAAAAAAAACAATGAAAGCAAAACAATTGAAACAATTGAAAAACTTTTTAATAGTAAATAAATCAATGAAATCAAAACAATTGAAAAACTCACAGTTGGGATTAGCAGCAGCGTGAGAAACGAGCGGCAAAGAAAGAGCAAAAATATTGGTACGGCTGGTTGAGAATAAAGAGGGCTAAGATTCAAGGGGTAATTTAGGAATTTCAATAAAATTTTTATTAAATCTAAATCTATTCCCTCTTATTCCTCCCAATTTGAGGAGAATAAAAATTTGAGATTTTGAAAGCTTAGGAGGGAACCATTCCATTCTCTCTCACCTAAACTCGCAAACAAGGAAATTGACTTTCTATTTCCTCCGTTAAAACTCTCAAACAATAGAAAGAGAAGAATATTCTAAAAATATTCTTTTCATTCCATTCTATTCTCTCCTCCCAAGCGGAGCCTAAATCCTCAACATTGTCACCCATCATATATAAACCTTGCAGAAAAAATATTCCATTCTATGGACCATAAATACAGTCTAGGTAGTCAATCTTGTTCGGGAACAACGACAATAAATCTACATCCCTGGAAACCTCTAGGGTATCATTAGATAGCAATGAGACACGCAGGTGTCCCTGGAACCGATATTTAAAGACAACACCGCCTCCCAGATTGTTAGAAGTGGCAAATTTGTGGTGCTTGGTGATAAAATGATGGCTTCTCATAAGAGCATACCAGGATTTATGTACGCAGTTGAATCGCATCAAGGATTTCACTGGCAACCTTGATAGGATTTCCACTACCACATCTTGTGGAAGGTCGTGGCGCAACATTTTCTTGGCCTAGAATAGAATAGAAGAGAAGCTGCATGTGTATTTCAACGAGGATTGTAAGGACTAATAACAAGTCAAGTTTTGTTTCAAATACTTGGATTGGAATGTGAGTGACAATGAAAATATTTAAAAAGTATCTATCTTTCAATAATGCGTGTAATGATGACTTTGTCTTTGATAGTGTAAATTTTCAGATTATTTGAACAAATTATCCTAACACATATATAGCAATTGAAAAGACTCCGTATGTTTGTTTAAGCCTTAAAATTAAAAACCCATCTCATATTTGAACCGCAAAAAAAGATCCCATCATTCGCAACCGAACAAATTAAGAGACAAACAATCAAAATTGTAATGGAAAACTTGAAGAAGATAGATGAGGGGAAAAACACTGACCTCGCAGCAACTTCCCGATTGTTGTTCTGCTTACTACTTTGGCGAAAGAGCAATTGGAAATAAATAAATAAAATCAGTGGGTTTTTCTTTTGTCTTTTGTTTTTAATTCCAAGCGATTTTAGGTGAAGGTAATGATGGGGGAGAGAAATAAAGAGATTCTCACACACACAGGGACGAAGGGGAAATTTTTTTTTTTTTTTTGGATCAACGAAGGGGAACTTTTGTTTTGCTAGGTATTTCGTTCCGCCGCGATAGATAATGCTAATAAGTTTTTTCATTTATAACCCTTTCTTCTTTGTCATTTAATTATTATTATTATTTTTCTTTAAAAAAAATTAATGACTTTCACATTTTTTTTCTTTGAGAAGAATGAACTTTTACCACCCAAACAATATCTTTGATCATTTTAAGTACCAATTGCAAAATTTAAAAAAAAAAAAAATTTATCTAGAAATTTTACCCAAAACAAAAAATTTTACCCATTAAAAAAATTTAAACAAAATAATTTTACCCTATTCGACAATAGATGCATGTCAAGTTCTCCTTTTTAATAAGTGATTACATTTTAATTGCTAATAAATAATGAATTTGTGTCTTTGTTGACAACTTGTTAATACTAAACGGATGTTTATTTAGAATTTTATAATGATTTTTTTTTTTTGTTTATATTTTCACCCCTTTAAGGTCAACTCCTGACTACATCCCTATGTTTCATTACAATGGAAATTTAGAAGTTATTTTTCTGCAATTAACCGCCCCTCACTTGCTAGTGGGGTAATTATGGGTTGGAAAAAATCACCATCCTTACCTATAAAATAGAAGACTTGATACTACAAGAAGGCCCCTTCAACACAAAGCACAAATCATAATACATATCTAAGCACTAAATCATAGCACATTCAACCACACTTTATAGGGACCAGTAGTGTAGTTTCTTAGGTAGTCTCTTAGATCCTTAGGCATGTAAATAGTTCCTCAATCTTATGCTTGTAAGCTCTTGTCCATGTACTTGTGAATATTGTGAAGTGTGATGTATTTTATACCTATTTGTAGCGAGAAACAAAAGGAATAGCTCTTATTTTGTGACAAGTATGATATTTTCTCTTCTTCTTCTTCTTAAATGCAATTTTTTATGCCAACAATGTGCATCGTGGATAAATTCAATGTTTTATTGCTATTTGAATTCTTACCAGGAAAAAAAAAATTTATTGTGTTACCATTTTTATAAACTATTTGTTTCTAAAAAAAAAAAAATTATAACTATTTTATGGTATTACCAAGCATGACTTCCACACTTCCATTAAAAAAAAAAAAAAAAAGACTTCCACACATTTTTTGTTATATTAATTTCTTTAACATAATGTCATTTGCAAGAAAGTATAAGAGATTTGTAATTCAATCTCCTACACCAAAAAATCGATGAGTATTTTGGTTTAATGATAAAAAGTATAATCATCAAAACTAGATAACATAGGTTGAAACTTTATAAATTAAAAAAAAAAAAAAAAAAGTGCAAGAAGGTGAATTTATGTTCCTTCTATAATTCATGATGTACATCTCCATTCTTTTACACCCACTAAAATCTTATTAAGGATAGGATTATTCCCATTTCCCAGATTTCTTAACAAGAAGCCAAGAAATTTATGAATTGAAACAACTCACACACTTTTAAATAATTTGTCCTTCCTTTTTTTAGTTTTTGGATTCGGGTCCATATGGACCACCACGTACAAACGTGTTAAGCTGCATTCTCCCATTTAATCTATATATATATATATATATATATATATATATAAAACCGAAACTTCTGCTAGCTCCACAATTTTCCACGTCAGCATTTTTTTTTTTAATTTTTAAATATGGTTTTATTCTTTTTTATAATATATATATATATATATATATATATATATATATATAGTCTCCGTCTATTAATAAGCAACTTTAAGCTTTTCTATCGATCTCTCTCTCTCTCACACAATGGCTGATAACGCCACTGCCACCACCACCACGACAGTGCCACTGCCTCAAGAAAACACCACGGTGGCAGCTGCTGCTCCGCCATCGCCACCGCCACAAGAAATCCCTGTTCCAAAGACAGAGATGAAACGCTGGGTGACGAAGAAGACGACGAGCCTTTGGAGGACACAGCTACAGTAGGACAAAGTCGTCGCCGAACTCAACGTCGAGGCCTTAACCATCGACGACACCAAAACGCTCACATCACTGCGGTACCATCAATCTCTCACATCACCAAGATTTGAATTTCTTTATTTTCCTGATCCTAATTAGGGTTTCGATCAACTCAATACCTTTGCTGCTACTTTTGTTAAAATATAATAAAGTACTGATTTTGATTATAGTTTGAGATCCTGATTTGAATTTCTTTATTTGCCTGATCCTAATTAGGGTTTCGATCAACTTAATACCTTTGCTACTACTTTTGGTTAAAATATAATAAAGTACTGATTTTGATTATAGTTTGAGATCCTAATTAGGGTTTTGAATCTTTATCATTGATATTAATTTTTGTTTTGATGCTTATACAATGTGGCAAGAGATATAGTGTTCTATAGTTTTAATTCCTATTATTATGTTACTTGGAACATGAATGCAGAAACACATATGTATAGTTGAATCTGTCAAAAGAACTGCTGAAGGATTTATAAATTGAGATGAAATTCCAGAAGCCAAGTAAAATTCAAGCTATTAGTTTGCCCATGATTTTGACTCCTCCCCATAAGGATTTGATAGCCTAGGCGCATAATGGTTTTTCTATCAATTTAAGGATTTCGTTTTTAATTAGGTTTTTCTGTCAATTTAGGGATTTCAATTCCTAATCCCTTTTTCTCTCTATTCATTTTTGTTGAAGTCAGGGAAACACTCATAGAAAATTAAATTCTACAAGTTTTGTAAGAAAGTGGAGATAGTATTGAAGAGGCTCCCAACTGTCAAAATCTGACAACAATCCTACAGGTTTTGCTTTACTTTCAAGTTTTGCTTTATTTTGCTATCTAGGTTTTTTAGCACATCTGATTTAGCTTAGCTTAATCGTATGTTTGATTAAATAATTATTTGGGCACCTAAAATGTCAGCCTTCTTTGTCTCCACTCAGTCCCCTATTTTTTTTTTTTTTTCAAACCTTCATGTTTATTTTTGTGTTGTTCCTTCCTTGCAACAACAAAGCACTCATTCTTAATTTTTGTTCTTCCATTCACTTTTATTTAGATTTAATATTCCTGATTAATTTCTGCTTTTTTATTGCCTTTCTCTTCAGTCTTTTCCTCCATTCGAATCAAGGTTAAAGGTATGGTATTTGTTTGCCTTTGTACTAAATTTCTGAATTTTTTTAGTATAGGGTTAACTATTTGTCTATGTACATCTAATTTCTAAATATTGTAGTGTTCTCTTTACATTTAAAGAACTCATGAAACTCAATTTGAATTGGTACTTATCATGTATAAATACATTTTTTTTTTGAATTTTTAGTAATTAATAATTGCATTGGTATGCTGTTGAGACACACAATCCAAATAAAATTGTAAAAGTGTCATGAAGGTTGGTTGAATTTTACTCTATTTTAATGATCATGTTGATTATATGTGTGCTTTACCTATAAACAATTGCATTGTTGTATCTTTTGGAGTTTTATTTTTATAGACTTAACTTGAATGTTTTAAAGATAGAACTGACATGAGCATATTAACCATCCTGCCCCAGGAGGCAGATTTCATAATAGCTGAATCTCCAAGTTCTAAGTCTTTTTACTATGAAATCTTAAGTAAGTGACCAGGAAGACAGGGAAAGCTCTGAAACAACAAACATATATGATTGGTAGTATTTAAAACATGAGCATTAAGAACCTTGGTTCTCAAATCTTCTTATTTATACCAGGTTAACTTGATTAACAATATTAGGGATTATGACATGTTCTAATTCTAC
Source organism: Quercus lobata (assembly GCF_001633185.2). Taxonomy (NCBI): domain Eukaryota; kingdom Viridiplantae; phylum Streptophyta; class Magnoliopsida; order Fagales; family Fagaceae; genus Quercus; species Quercus lobata. The sequence goes on along the minus strand of NC_044906.1, from coordinate 24,037,588 downwards.
ACCTAATTACATACACATCTGTGGGATTTTTTTTTTAATATCATTATTGGTTTATTTAAGTTTAATCTAAACTGTATATGTAATACTATGGCTCTATTTGGATTTTGAAGTATTATAGCTTATTACCATAAGTATTTGCTATATAAAATGCAAAAACTGCATGTACTGCTCAAACTTATGCTTTAAATTTAATTTTTACTCTTCAGCTTGCTTTACTTTTGTAAATTAAAGGGTTTAGGGGTTTATCTAACAAACTAAGTCTTGAGTCTAAATATTCAGAGGATAAATGATTTTCACAGCAAGTAGGACTTCATTTCTGATTGTAGTTGCTGTTGGATTCATATGTTATTTGTACTGCTCATTTTGCATCTATGTTCATCAAATTTTCACTTGCTTTAAACTTCTCCAATCCCAAAACAAAGAGAGAAGGAATGAAAATTCCACTGACATGAGCACCAGCCTAAGCACCATCTTTACCAGTTACAACTCCAGCTTCCAATTCAATATCACAAATTCTGCCAACACAGATGTAATGATATCAAAATTTGATTGATCCAGATAGGCTTTTCAGTTTTTTATGATGGGTTTTGCTTGGTTTTGTATTTTGTATTATGCATAATTGGTTGTTGTACATTTGGTTGGAGTCAGTGATACGCTATTGTTATGATGAATATTTGTGCATAGTATTTTCAAATGATCATCTAAACAACATTTACAAGCAATAAAATTTTAGTGTTTAAACAATTTACAATTATTAACGCATGATAGATAACATTATTCTAACAGTAAGACTCCAGCATTACTTCTTTTTTTATTTTATTTTTTTATTATAGATTAAAAGTTCTGCTTTTAAACATAATTGTCATTGAACTGTTCATGCTCTTTTCCCAGTTAATTGAGGTACTTTTATTAATTTATTGTCAATATTCCTTCCCAAATCCACAGCCCAGATTCTATTTCCAGAATTCTCTTAAAATAGTAGTGTCTAAATACAATATAATTTTACCTTTTAGGGTAAAAACAACTTCAGAAAAAATAGCAATATTCATAAATAACAACAGATCCAATTTGGGAAGTCAAAATAGCCATAACTCACCCAGAATGATTTTTTTTTTTTCATGATTTTTTTTTTCAGTATATATTTTTCTAAAATTAAAGTTTTTCCTGGGTTATGATATAAAGGCCATGTTGTTCACATATCACAATGAGTAGGTCAATTTTATTATTAAATTGTATTTCGTTAGTATACACACACACTCTGTAATGTTAGAGATGAGTTTTGTCATATTTGATCAACGAGGCTAATAATGCAAACTTTGCATCTGAATTGGATTTCCATTTCTACTTTAGTATGTCAAATATTTGAGCTTCAAGTCTCAATATCTATTTATTTCAATTTTTTGTTTAATGATGTGCTCTGCCTGTTTGTTAAAAGAACTGAGTCAATAAATTTTTCAGAAATTGTTGTTTCCTTTATGGTATGAGATTAACAATATGAACTATTTGAACTACCCTTTATTCTTTTGTTATGGAATTGTTGTTTTAAATTTTAATGCATCTTAATTTGTGATAATATCTTGCTATCTTGGAGGGTTAGTCATGTTGTGCAAGTCCACTAGATTCACCAAGTACATTCTCATGTTTGTAAGATTTCAACTTTAAAAAAAAAAAAAAAATCTGAATTTTTAAAATCTTTCACTGGGTGAATTACTAAATGCTCCTCAATGTCATTTTGTCTTTGTAAATGCATCAAAAATCTAACAAAGAGGTACTTAAGAAGATTTTTGACATCGTGAGAAAGATAGAAAGAATTCAGGTAATTTCAAATGTAGTTAATCCAGGTGATTTAGGTTTCAGTACTATTTCAAACACGATTTACATATGATCTATAAAAGACTTTGTCTGGCCTTCCACTGCAACAAAATTCCAAACCAACATAATTTTTTGCTCCCAAAAACATCATCTAAAACAGGTATTTTGGTTGGATTGATTTTGAACTTATGGTCTTTCAAAAATGGCATTAAATATGATTAGTTTTGGGTATTCTGGTCGGATTGATTTTAAATCTTTGATTTTTATTTCTAGGTTAGATTTTGTTTTGATAAAGGTATTTGGTTAGAATTTACTATCTTTAGGATATTTGTGTCACATTTGGTTTGCTTTTTTGTTTAGAGTATTTGGGTTAATGGGTTTTGGGTATTTTTCAATGATGTTTTTAAAATAGAGAAAAAGAAACACAATCATGCCTTTCTTTTCCTTTTTCTTAAGAGATGGGAATGGTGACAATCTTTAAGTTTGGAAGACTCTAGATATTTTTTTTCTCGATGATGGTTACCAATTCCTGTAGATAACCATAAGTCCATAAGGCTCATTAAAAATCCTCTGGGCTTGAGTTTAATGGTAGAGTGAATTACGTCCATGGAAATAATAGTGATTTTAATGATTCAATGTGAGTGTGTGTATATATTTTATCCTTACTGTGTTTGTTTAATCCATATAATCATGTTAAAATTAGAGATATGCACATGTTTTGATCCTTGCCACTTTGAAATGTACATATATATTCTTGATTGCCATTTTGATTTATAGCTGATATTTCTGCTATAATTGTTAAAATTATGCTATAAACTTGATTTTATTGTGCTTTGCTAAGTTTGATGCTGAAATAAGCTTTATTCTAAATTACTGTATTATGGGTATATAGAAAAAGGCATATAAGAATATTTTGGGTTCAGGCTTACTGCTTATGTCCTTCGTATAATAGTATAATGAAATAATGTTTGTAGATATTGATTTAAAGGTGATTGCTTTTGCTTTCTCTTGAAAAAAAGTTTCAGTGCATATGGTGGTATCTTGAATCTACCTATTCAATTCTTATTTAGTTTCTTTTCTTTATGTTGCATTCATTTCTTAAGTTGTATTGTAGCCATTGTAATTTGATATTGAGGTTAACATAGTTCTATGATGCATAGGCTTATATAAAATGTGTGTACTTTTTTTTTCTCAATGGATTTTCTTGCCTCATATTTTATTTTAAGTTCATAAATTGATGGATTATGTGATTATACCATTTAGTTGAGTTATGATGCCAGCAATTTATTCTGTTTGTATTCTATTATTGTATTTATGAACTAAATGAGTTATGATGCTAGCAATTTGCTGCTATGGAACTCATTTGACTAAAGCAAATAAAATTTGAGCTGACAACTTTTTCTTTTAATGTTTCCCTTTTTAGGTGTATCTCTTGAACCTGTTTGGTTTCCTGTTAATTGGAAATGTTCATAGTTTGCATAATACTACATTCATAAATCCAACATATCAGATGAGGCGCTTTAGAAAAATTGGAGTCATCACTGTAATGTATGGGCTTATTCATGAAATGCGCCCACTTTAAATTTTTTTATTGATGTAAGTTGCGTAAGCTTTTTGTTGTAAAATTGGTAGTACCTTTAGCATTTTCCATATGTTCTTACGTTTCAATGCTTTGATTGGGGAGTTTTGTTTTGTGTGCTAATATTTTGGATGGGAATGATTATACATGGGGAATTATTATTGCAAAACTGGTAGAAGCACATGGTAGATTAATGTTATGCTTTATTTTGAAGCAAATAAAAAGAAGATACGCTAAATAAGTTTGGTTTGAGGATAAGAAATATATAAATATATATATATATATATATATATATATATATTTATATATATTTTGCTAGAAGGGTAAAGATTGTTGAGGGATTGAGATAGTATCAAAAACTACAAGTGTGTTCCAAGATTAACTATCCCGTGCATCGCACGGGTTAGCGACTAGTTTATATTAAGGCAATACAATTTCAATAAAGCTATTGACATAATAAAAATTCACAATAATTTCACAAAATTTTCAAATTAACATACCACCTTAAACATGGATCTACCACAATTTTCAATTTAATTTTTTAAAGTTCAAGTGTGAATTGGTAAACTAATTTGGGAATGTTGTAATTTTTTGTAAATTTTTGTTGTATCTTTAAAAAAGACTCATATCATTTAATTAAAAACTTGTTATTAGATTCATTTTTCAATAATTCTATCATTAGATTACATAATTTCCTTATATCTTACATTTTCGTATAATATCAAGATAATTAAAGATCAAAAACTATCTCATGAATGATCATTCATTCTACAATACACAAATTTTCTTTTAGGTACATATCATAACTACCTAATCTCTACATACATATATTATTATAAAATATATATTAAATAAGGCAATAACATGTGTTAACAATTAAAATTGGGTAGGATATATATGAAAAAATAAGAAGAAGAAAAGATAAGAAAGGAAAAGGATGAAGTCCATATAGTACATTAAAAAAAAAAAGTGTGTACTGTAAAATTCTCATCTCATCTATAAAAGGTTTCGAGTTAAGCACAAAAACATATATTTATGGATTCGGTTATAAATAATGTCCAATTTGTTACGTTTTTAGTTGGTTGAATCCAATATGTAGAATCTTGCTCGAGCAAGAAATGAATCTGCTCAAGCAAGCTCTGTAACAATGAGCAGTAATAAACATAAGTGCTGCCCATGGGCTGCTCAAGCAATTGAGGCCTGCTTTTGCTTGCTCAAGCAATTGAAATTAAAGCATGCTTGAGCAAGCCATTCAAAATTGGATTTAGATCCTCTAGGAAATCTAGAGGATTTGAATCCATTTGGTAGATTATCTTAGGAAATCTAGAAAATCTGAATTCTTCAAAATTTCAATTCCAAGCAAAGCTTCTTGAGGAAGTTGTCGGAAAGTAAAGCCCGTTTGGTAATGTTGTACCAGTAACGTTATTTAAGTATTGTTGAAATATATGTGAGTGAAAAAGTACTGTGAAAATACATATTGTGTCGTTTAAACAACGAAAACTGTTGTTTAAATAACACTAACAAACAGCCCCTTAATATCTTAAAATGCATTATACACAAATCAAAATTTTGTCTCAAAATCCCCCCCCCCCCCTTTTTTTTGATAATAATAATAATAATAATAGACAACTCCTAACATGTACATCATACACCAAAAAAAAGTTCATTTTCTTAGGAAACAAGGGGATGCATTATTTTTTACCCTTTCATACATTAAATATTTTTTTTATTAAAAAAAAAATTCATTCTTCGTCTATTAAAAAAAGTTCATTAAAAAATATATTTTTCAGCAACTCAATTTAGATCTCTCATTCTCCAAGAGTACAACTAATTTCAAAATTAACAAAATTCCTAACCTTCCATGAGGTTTCGAAAAATCAATAAAACATCATTTCATAAACATACACTCTATTCTCTGAGATTTTGATATATGTGATAGTTACATCTTGACATTTAAAAAAAAAAAAAAAATCTTTTTGAAAATAAAAGATACATTTCAACTGGACCATTGCATGAGAAGTAAATGCTATGCAAAACTTTATTTGCATGCATGGCTATCTAGTTACGATTTAATTATTTGTGAAGTAGACATATTCCTTTGGTGGAAGATTTCTGTGCATGATGCTCTTGTTTGCTGCAACTGTTGAATCATCCCAAGCGCATTATGTGATGGTTTGATATAAGAACTCCAACGTGTAACAAAAATCCAAAAAATATAAATGTGAGGTTTTTAGCCTAGCATTCATACTAGCAATTGGATTATTACTAAAAGCAATATTAATAACTCACCGAACTTGAAAGCTCCAGGGCTATATTCATGCATTACCCTGTTTAACTTCAAATTAAACATGAAGCTCTATTCTGGTAAATCATTGATCCGATATTGTGATCTGAATGGATGATAAATATAATTTTTGAGAAATCTAGAAGGAGAGAAGCTAACATGGATGAAAACTGTATGGTATAAAGAAGGTGCTACTAATCTATTTATAATAATAAGAATTGTTTCATGATCAAATCTTTTGACAGCTATAGCTAGTGTATACCGCACGCCGGCTCTGGCATAAATGGACATAAAATCAATTGATGGATAATGGCAAATTTGATTTCTTGACATAAATGTTAGGTGCATTTAAATTCTTTCTAAGGATGATATATTCGTAATTTAATGGTGTATTTTTTTTACTAATTATTTTTAGGCCAATAAAAGGAAAAAAGACTAGTTCTTATCTTGTGACAACTATGATCTTGAATGCAATTTTTATGCCAACAATGTGCATCATAGACAAATTCAATGGTTTATTGCTATTTGAATTCAAAACAGAAAAGGCATTTTATTTTTTTGACTTTTTTTTTTTTTTTTTTACAATTATTTAATTGAGTTACCAAGCATGACTTCCACGCTTTTTTTTTTTGGGGGGGGGGGTCATACCATGTCCTATTTAAAAAAAAAATCATTAAATATCATTTGCAAGAGAAGGTGAATTTATGTTAGTTATAGAGTAAATGTTCTTTAAATAATTCATCATGTACAACTCATTCATGAGTAAGGCCTACGATAGGGTGGTGTGGATTTTTTATTTATTTAAAATCATGGAGAAAATGGAGTTTCATGAAAAATGGATTGGGTAGATTTATGAGTGTGTCAGTTCTGTTTCTTTCTCTATTTTGGTTAATGGGGAACCAAGGGATCAAATTGTACCAACTAGGGGGTTGAGACAGGGTGATCCTCTATCTCCCTAACTTTTCTTCTTTTGTGTGTGTGTGTGTGTGTATGTATGTGTGTGTGTGTGTTCAGAAGGGCTAAATGGGTTAATACAACATTCTACAATACAAGTACAAATAAACAATGTATTAGCATGTGTTAGTGTAAAATACACAAGTGTGTTGAGTAAAATTACCTGTTTACAAAACATCAATTTTGACATGTGTGTGTGTGTGTGTGTGTGTGTGTGTGTGTTCAGAAGGGTTAAATGGGTTAATACAACATTCTACAATACAAGTACAAATAAACAATGTATTAGCATGTGTTAATGTAAAATACACAAGTGTGTTGAGTAAAATTACCTGTTTACAAAACATCAATTTTGACATATACTTGTCACTGTCCCCTATATGTATTTTTAAACCATTTCAATGTGGGATTGCCATCTTCATCAATCATTTTTTGCTACAAACATATATATATATATATATATATATATATATATATAATAAGTAAGTAAAAAAGTTACTTCATGGATAATTGCAAATTTGATTTCTTGACATAAATGTTAGGTGCATTTAAATTCCTTCTAAGTATGATATATTCGTAATTTAATGCTGTATTTTTTTATTAATATTTTTTAGGTCAGTAAAAGGAAAAAAAGACTAGTTCTTATCTTGTGACAACTATTATCTTAAATGCAATTTTTATGCCAACAATGTGCATCATAGAGAAATTCAATGGTTTATTGCTATTTGAATTCAAAACAGAAAAGGCATTTTATTGTTTTGACATTTTTTTTTACAATTATTTAATTGTGTTACCAAGCATGACTTCCACGCATTTTTTATTTTTTTTTGGGTCATACCATGTCCTAGGGATGGAACTAGGATTTGAACCTGGGGGGCCAAAGCATGAACCAAAAAAATTTCAAGTGACATGGTTTATTTAAAAAAAAAAAAAAACACGGTAGGCAAAACAATTGCATTTTATTACCATAAATATTTAAATCAAAAAGGAAATAATATGAATTAAAAAAGTTGAAAGTTACAATATGATATTCTAACCTTTTCAAAGAAGAAGAATAAAAAAAAGAAGAGGACTTCGGATCTCCAGATTTTGGGTAATTGGAATAAAAATGTTGATGTTATCACGTTGACCAACTCACCAATATGATAAACCCATACTTTTGGATGTAACTAAAAATCACACTAATGAAGTTTTCAAAACTTTGTTTGAGGATTTTAAAAAATTGTGATATTAATATTAAGAGTTGGCAATGCTACATCATTAATATTGGCTTCTAAAATAATTTTGCATTTTATCTTTTGAAAAAAATTTAAATATTGTAATTGACTTTCCCATAATTTATAAATCAATTAAAAAGTCATATAAATTATTGCCACCCCTGTAAGGGAATTTTTTTTTCTATGAGATTTTTTTGGTTATGAATTATTGAATTATGATATTGGTGATTTGTGGATTTTTTTGTGTTGTATTTAGACTATGGAGGGGCTACGGGCTCAAAGAAAGGGTTAGGTGATTAGTTTCTTTTGAGTTATTTGGACCAATCCAAAAATTTGAAGGGGGCCAACTATAAACTCTAAAATATGATTCTTCCAATATACTAAATTTTTTCAAAGAAATAGTTTTTTTTTTTTTTTTTGGTTGGGGGCGGGGGGGGGGGTGGGGGGGTGGCTCCTTAGTGGGTTCGTCCCTACCATGTCCTATTAAAAAAAAATCATTAAACATCATGTGCAAAAGAAGGTGAATTTATGTTATTTATAGAGTAAATGTTCTTTCAGTAATTCATCATGTACAACTCATTCATGGGTAAGGCCTACAATAGGGTGGAGTGGATGTTTTTGGTTAAAATCATGGAGAAAATGGGGTTTCATGAAAAATGGATTGGGTAGATTTATGAGTGTGTTAGTTCTGTTTCTTTCTCTATTTTGGTTAATGGGGAACCAAGGGGTCATATTAAACCAACTAGGGGGTTGAGGTAGGGGGATCCTCTATCTCAGTATCTATTTCTTTTGTGTTTAGAAGGGCTAAATGGGTTAATACAATATACTGTAAATGAAGGGAATATTCAGGGTTATTCTCTTTGTAAGGGAGGGCCAAAAATTTCTCACTTGTTTTTTTGCAAATGATAGCCTCTTATTTTGTCGGGCAAAGGTGGATGAGATAAATACCATCCAATCCATTCTAAAGACCTATGAGAAAGCTTCGGGGTAGTAAATAAACTCTAATAAGACAACCCTCTTCTTTGGGAAATTAGAGACCGAGTCCACAAAAAATTCAATCAAAGACCTCCTTGGTGTTCAAGAGATAAAGAAGTATGAGAAATATTTGGGGCTGCCTGCGATGGTGGGAAAGAATAGGAAAGCGAGCCTCAATTATATAAAAGATAGAGTTTGGAGGAAATTGCAAGGATGGAAGGAAAAACTCCTCTCAAGCGGGTAAAGAAGTGTTATTGAAGGCAGTGGTGCAAGCCACGCCAACCTTTGCGATGAGGTGCTTCAAACTCCCTTTGGGTCTTTGTAGGGATATTGAGATGTTAATCCAGAAATTTTGGTGGGGTCAACGAAGTGAGCAAAGAAAAATCCATTGGAAAAATTGGGAAACACTTTGCAAACCGAAAAAAAGGAGGTTTGGGCTTCAAAGAGTTAGCAAAATTTAACGATGTAATGTTAGCAAAACAGGTGTGGAGACTTGTTCATGATAAAAGCTCCTTATTTTATCGTGTCTTTAAGGCAAAATATTTTCCAAATGGCACTATTTTTGAAGCAAAACAGTCCTCGGGTTCATTTGCTTGGAAGAGTATTTTGAAGGCAAGAAAAGTTATTTTAATGGGAACTAAATGGAGTGTAGGGGATGGACAGTCAATTTGGGTCTTCAAAGACTGTTGGGTGCCTAGACTTGCTAGGGGAAAATCATATCTGATGCATCGGGTTTGGGTAGTGAGGCTAGGTTGGCTGAGTTGTTGAACTTTGATTTGGGTTTGTGGAATGCACAAGTGGTTGATGCATGGATTCTCCCTTTCGAGCAACCTAGATAAAGGCTATTCCCATATGCATGTCTCCATAATCTGATTTCCTGTATTGGTCATTGGAACAAAATAGGACATATTTGGTGAAGTCGGGTTACAAATGCATCTGTGAGGAGGTAAGATATGAGGAGGCTTCATCCTCTGACTCGGGTGCAGCAACAAGCCTATGGTCTGGAATCTGGAAGCTAAAAGTGCCAAGAAAAATAAAACATTTTTTATGGAGGGCCTGTACCAATAGCTTGCCAACAAAAAAAAAAAAAAAATGATGAAGAGGAAGATTGTCTCGGACTCATGTTGTTGTCGGTGTGGAAGGTTTGAAGAGGATGTCAAGCATGCGCTATGGGACTATGAAGCTACAAAACAAGTTTGGTGTAATGATCTTGGTTGGGTAAACAGGTTCTAAGCTGCTCATGGGGAGTTCTTGGACTTAGTTAGTCATCTACTCTCAAAACCTCAGGTGATAGAGAAGTTTGCAACCATGGCCTGGCACATCTAGGCTCATTGAAACATGACAAGGCTCCAGGAAAAAACTATATCGTTGGAGATGATCAGTGAAGAGTACAAAATTTGGCATACGAATCCATTCAAGTAGACCTAACAGTACTGGGTTAGTGGGTTATTAAGGATAAGGAAATAAAAGGGCATCGAATGGATGGGACATGCCACAAATGGACTCCTCCCCATAATAGATAGATAGTCCCCCGATATGGATGGATTCAAGTCACATGAATACAAGGTAGATGGATACCAAAGCCACGTGGTACCAACATGGTTTTGAGTGGGCTCTAAGGAATCCTAAATGGAAATAACTTGCGTCCCACAATTAACCCTAATTAGTAGAATTCCAATAGGAAAAGGATCCCGTAATATATGGGCATTTATGATGATCTTCTTTGTAAAAAAACAACTTTTTATGCAAGAAACGGAGGTTGGTTCTACACTACTATAAAAACGCAAGGCCCTCAGAAAACAAGGTACACATAATTCACCCTAGCTTTGGCATTCTAAAGCTGTGAAAAGATTTTTAACTTAACTTTCAGAGGGTTTTTGGCTGGTACCACAATGGTACTCTCTTAAGGTCTTCTTGTTTTGTGTTGTGCAAGCGTTGTCTAGAACACGTAAGGACTGTGTAACTAACTGACAATTTTTGGCATCATCAGTTGGTGCCATCTATGGAGACTCTTGGAGATAAGCCATATTTACCGGCTTCCCGGACAAAAAATTGTATGGTACTTACTCGTTCGATGGCAACAACCACTAACAATTAGGGTGACGAATCGCGCACCACTGCTCTAGAAAGACAAGTTCAAACCCTCGCAGTCGCAGTGGAATGCCTCACCAAGCAGAATCATGACTTAGAGGAGTAACTGCGCTAGAAGAACGCAACACTTAACACTCAGGAGGAGGACTAGGAAGGAACAAGCGCTAAAAGAAGGAATCAAGAGGAGTTGGAAGGCAGCAACGCCCCAAGCAGACAAGAGCAAAAGGATACTAGTCGACCATCCGCCATAGATACGACTCCCCTTCACATAGTCGCGGAGATGCAGATGATGAAGGAACGAATGGATTTCATGATGAACGCCCTCAAAGAACGGGTGTCTAGCAACCTTGATGACTTAGTCCATCGAACTGATTCACCATTCACCGCATCCACCATGTCATTCCCGTTATCGCCAAAGTTTTGTATGCCTCCGGTAAAAAGCTATGACGGATCTACAAACCCCCTAGATCACCTAGAGTCTTACATAGCCTGCTTTAACAAGGAGGCATTCTTACTCTCAATCGATGAAACTGATGACAAGATACTTGTTGCCGCGTTCATGAACGTGCTGTGGAAGGGTAAGTTTCTATTTTCCTTATATAAGAATGACTCGAAGACCATGTCATATGTGCTCTACAGGGCTACTAAATACATAAACGCGGAAGACGCATTGTTGGCTTACAAAGAGAAGCCCCAAAACAGAGAAAGACAGGAGGAATCAAGATAGGACAAGGGGCGAAAGATGGCTAGGATAGGAGATAAAGGGGAAGATAGGCGCTCCAAGCCTCTAACCGGAAGGTTCACAAGTTTCACCTCTCTGAACACCCCGATTGATCAAGTCCTGATGAAGATCAAGGATGAAGGGGCCCTAGCATTCCCCGGCAAGTTGAAGGGAGACCTTAGCAAGAGGTCTAGAGACAAGTACTGTCGTTTCCACCGCGATCATGGCCATGACACGTCTAAGTGTTACGACTTAAAGCAGTAAATAAAGGCTCTCATTAAGTAAGGGAAGTTTCAAAGGTTCATCGGTAAGGAAGGAACGGAACAGCCCCAAGGACAGCTTGCCTGGAGAGAAAACGAACGCCTTAAGCCACCTTTGGGAGACATAAGGATGATAATAAGGGGCAGTGCAACTTCCAGTTCTTCCAAGAAGGCACGAAAGACCTACCTACGAATGGTTCAAAACGTCTAGCTGACGGGGTACGTTCCAAAAATGGCATGAACTAACAACCTCGTAATTGGATTCACAGAGGAAAATGTCTGATATCTCCATCACCCATACGACAATGCACTTGTAATCAACGTACATATAGGGGATTACAACATACACCGAGTCCTTGTGGACAACGGGAGCTCTGCCGATATCTTGTACTACCCAGCATTCCAACAAATGAGGATAGGGAAAGAACAATTAGTTCCAACCAATGCACCACTTGTAGGATTCAGAGGAACAAGGGTGCATCCCCTAGGAGCGGTCACCCTGCCAGTAACGGTTAGTGATTACCCTCAACTGATCACCAGGGATGTCATATTCCTAGTTGTTGATTGTTCATCCGTGTACAACGCCATATCGGGTCGCCCTACTTTGAATTCATGGAAGGTCGTATGCAACACCCCATAATTTTGATACCAATTAAATTATTATACGTAAATTTTTAAAGGAGGCCTATAATTAAAATGGATTAAATTAATTTGGGCCTAAGGTATTAAAAAGAAGATAAATACTATGGAATATGAAGCTCAAGTGAGGTGATATAAGTACATATATGGGCCTTGAAAACCCTAGTCTTTTACCCCGTAAGCTACATGTGCATATTCTTATAAGGCTTCCTTTTTGCTTCAGCCGCATCAGACTACTGAACTTTGCTTCTCTTCACTATGGTTGTGAATAGAGATACAGGTACAGTTTTTATGATTATACTGATAGAGAAAAGGCTCCTAGAATTGTTATTATATTTGATTAAGAATTGTATTATGGCCGTATGTCAGGAAGTCTTTGAATTGAACCAATAGAGTTTGTGGTTAATTTGCTTTCATACTAAGCCTCAATTGTTGACCGGTTTATTTGCTTTCACACTAAGCCTCAATTGTGATTTATTTGCTTCTACACTAAGCCTCAATTGTTGATCGGTTTATATGCATTCACACTAGCTCAACTATGTAATAGATTTTGGGTCTTTGGAATGATGATTACAATATTATAATAGCAATTGTTTATATAGCCGTAGTGGAATAGTAGTTCTAAGTCCAACATTGAGGCTGAAAAACTATGAATGCTAAATACATTCTGACTAATTGTCATGCTATTGCCATGCTACATCACGTATTGCCATGCTATTCCCTGCAAAGTATGGTCCAAGCTTTGTTTGATTATGTAGCTTTTACTTTTGTTTAATATATCTATCTCTCTCTCTCTCTCTCTATATATATATATATATATATATATATATATATATAAATATATAATATTAAGGTCAGTAGATGTCCAGCGGCATCAAGAGAGCATTCTAGCACTAGATTGATGGATTAAAACAATCTCACGTGGCCTTCAATGTTAAGTTGAATATATATAGTTATATATATAATGTTAGAGTCAATGGACATCCAGTGCATCAAGAGGGAATGCTAAGCAACAACTTAAGGCAATACGTGGCTTCCAATAGTAAATTGGATAGTTACTTGAATAAATGGAGAATTTTAGATATATCATTATTGTCTAGGATAAAACCGTTTAAGTGTAAAAATAAGTTTTGAAGTGGGAAATTGTGTATTGATGAACCTATTTTTGGTGTTGCTAGATTCTAATTCTACTAAATTGTTGTGATTCAAGGGAGGTTGATTTCCTTTATTTTTGCAACTAAGAGGTAAGTGGTGTTTACTAATTTTGGGAGGGTTTTCCCAAAACAGTGTTGGTTATTAAACTATTTTATATAAAAGAAATATGTTGATATTCTATATATAAATGAATATTTTACAAATGTTTGATGTGCACATTAACTATTCGTTTTATGAAAAACTTGTGGGACAACCTAAATTTATTTAAACTTGTATGTGTGAATATGTCTTTATATTTTGAGCAGTATGAATGGATTACTTTGTGAGCACATTGTATATGTTTTGAAAACTTATGGCAAGTCATGATTAGAAGCTCAGTATGGTATTTAGTCCTTAGCAAGGGACAATCATACTGCAGCTAGTCCTTAGCAAGGGACGGTCCCAGAAAAGAGGGACAATACACATTTGATAGCTCCTTAACAAGGGAGTATACTATTGAGGATCCAAAAAGGAAGCTCCTTAGCAAGGGAGTGCACCTTTAGGTTCCAAATGAGCCTTCCTTAAGAAAAAGGGATGGAAAGGAGGTTCTAGTCCTAAAAGGGGATAGCACAATCCTGTTAACGGGGCGTAAACGTTGACCACAAGAAAAGTCTAGGAAAGTGTTTGTATGACGGTATATGTTATGATGGCTCACAATATAAAGATATTATTTTCTTTTACATGAAATATTTGATGACAAAATATTGATGAGTTATAAGTTGTGAATTTGTTGAAAGAATTATTTATTTAAAAGGTTTGTTCCCACACCCCAATGTTAGTGAATTCCACTTATTGAGTTATCTCACCCCCCTTTATTTCACATTACAGATACATTAGATGGATTACTAGAGTAGAGATTTTTGGGAGACAGAAGTTACGAACTATTTTTGTGGAACTGAGGATTTTATTATTATTTTATGGCATTAAACATTGTATTGGAGAAGTATCTTTGAGGATGTTTTGTATTTGGTGAATTAGAGCTCTGACTCTTGTGATCAGATTCAAGGTTGCTAGTTTCTTTTATTTAATATTTTTTATGGATTATTCAGATTAAATAGGCTTTTATTGCTTATGATTTTGGGGCATTACATCGTAACCTCAACCTACCATTTGATAATCAAGTTTTTCACTGAGTATGGAGTGGGAGAAGTAAGAGGGGATCAAGTGGTGGCATGCAAATGTTACATTACCAAGCTGGAGATGGACGATCATTTACAGACTATGTGTATAGAAGAACAACGGACAATAGCGGAATCGGTGGAAGGATTGGAAGAAGTACTCCTTGATGATTCTAGGCTGAACGGACAACGAGGATAGGCACTTTGGCCAGCCCGCCAGTGCGTCAAGCACTTAAGATGTTCCTAAGGAAAAACTAGGACATGTTCGCCTAGAGTCATAAGGAAATGCCAGCAATTGATCCATCAATCATAGTCCACAAGTTGAACGTATCGCCCTCATTCTCTCCTGTCCAGCAAAAAAAGCGGGTGTTCGCATAGGAGCGAGACAAAGTTATAGCTGAGGAGGTTCACAAATTACAGGAAGCAGACTTCATACGAGAAGTGTACTACCCTAATTGGCTGGCAAACGTGGTAATGATCAAGAAAGCCAATGGAAAGTGGAGGATGTGCGTAGATTTCACGGACCTAAACAGGGCTTGCCCTAAGAACAGCTATCCTCTCCTGTGGATCGGCACCTTGGTAGACTTAGCCGCAAGACATAAGCTGCTAAGTTTCATGGACGCATTCTCTAGTTACAACCAGATCAAACTGAATGAGGTGGATTAGGAGAAGACTTCATTTGTAACCAATCAAGTCTTTTTTGCTACAAAGTGATGCCATACGGGTTCAAGAATGCGGGCGCCACGTACCAAAGGCTGATGAACAGAATGTTCACGCATTAGATTGGAAGGAATGTGCAAGTTTATATGGATGACATGCTGGCGAAAAGCATATGGGAGGACAACCACTTGAGCGACCTCCAAGAGACATTCAATACCCTTCAGTCATACAACATGAAGTTGAATCCAAACAAGCGTGTGTTCAGGGTGACGGCAAGAAAGTTCCTGGGATTCATGATATCTCAAAGGGATATTGAGGTCAACCCAGAAAAGATACAGGCCATAATGGATTTAGCTCCACCAAAGACAGTTAAGGAGGTACAAAGCCTAAATAGCAAGGTAGCTACATTAAATAGGTTCGTTTCAAGAGCAACAGATAAGTGTCTACCTCTCTTTCGCACATTGAAGAAGTCATTTAAATGGATGACCGAGTGCCAACAAACATTTGAAGATCTAAAGGCATATCTTTCTTCTCCGCCATTACTAAGCCCATCTAAGCTAGGGGAAGAACTGTTCCTATACCTAGCCGTTTCCCTGGCCACTGTCAGCGCGACTATAGTCAAAGAAGAGGATGAGGTGCAGAAGCTTGTATACTTCACAAGTTGAGTACTCTAAGGAGCGGAAGAGAAGTACCCCCCAATGGAAAAGCTCATTTTCACGTTAGTAATTGCGGTGCGAAAGCTCAAGCTGTATTTCCAGGCATAGACTTTGGTCGTCCTGACGAATAAGCCCCTACGTAAAGCAATGAACAGCCTTGAAGCTGCAGGACGGATGGCATTATGGACAGTTGAGTTGAGTGAATTTGACATACAGTATCGACTGGGAACATCTATAAAGGGGAAATTAATCGCTGACTTCATCGCAAAATTCACTCTCGTAAAAGGCCAGGAGGTAGAAGAGAGCCCACAGTGAAGCATCCACGCAGACAAATCCTCTAACAGGTAAGCAAGTGGAGCTAGTGTGGTACTCAACAGCTTGGAAGGAGATAAGATCAATTGCATGGTCCGTCTTGACTTTCCTACGACTAATAATAAAGAAGAGTATGAAACCTTGATAGTAGGGTTGGACCTTGCCAAAGCGACAGGAGCTGAAAACTTGGTCATATATTGCGATTTCCAAGTAGTAACCAGTCAGGTTGATGGTGACTATGAATGCGAGAATGAATGGATGAAGAAGTATCTCGAGCAGGTGAAGGATCGAGTTAGCAACCTCCAAGTATCTCAAATTGCTCCACACTTATTTTGTTGTATTCCTTTTTTCTTTTTCTTTTTTTTTTTTCTTTTTTTTTTTTTTTTTTTTTTGTGGTTAAAAGATAACATAGCATGTGCAAGAATGTGAATTTATATTTTTTCTATAATTCAAAAGGTACACCTTCATTCTTTTACAAGAAGTGCGTCTACAATATTTTCTAATATTTTGGAACTCTATTTATTTTTTAATGAGGATCACTGTTATTATGATTATTATTATTATTATTTTATTTCACATTATCTTACATTTATGGTATTTTCTTTTTAAGCAAAGGTTGGTTTATGGAGCAAAAGCTGAAGCAGCTATAGCAATTGGGTTTGATGATTTCATTGCAAATGCATTAAGGGGTACTGGATTTTATCACAAGTGTTTGAGAAGACAAAAGCAAAATTTACCATGTATTGACTTTTTTTTAGTTTCCTTGACATTCAGAAAAGTCACTTACCCAAAGAAAACACTGGGGCAAAGCTATAATAATAATAACAACTAAAAAGCCAATTGTTGGTTCAACTGCACGAGCATTACCAATTGCCATGGGAGTTCTACACTACTCCAGAGAGCGAAGATTCTGAAATCACAATTTGGTTTACCCAGTAGGGGCATAAAAATCATGTATTATCTACTATCTTTTGGAAATTTTATTTTCTAATTTATTTGTATGGTTTAATTTTTGGAGAATGAATTTGGTGCTATTATTTTATTAAGATAAAGTGTTCGGAATGAAAGTGTTTGGAATGACCTAACAAAATTTAGGCCATCAACATTTAGAACTGCATTTCACAATAATTTCATAACAAATCTTATGTAACAAGTTGTTATTGATTTTAATTTGGACCTATTACTAATATTACTTTTTTATTCATTAATAACAGCTTGTAACTTAGGATATGTTGTGAAAATATTATTTCTGAATGTTCAAAATGTGTATAAAACACTATGAACGTTTAGACCCTCAATTTCCAAATAATCAATTCAAGCTTATTATCAAACAATTAATGTGCGGAAAATGAACATAAGCATATAACAGAATTGATAAATAATCTAAACCAAATGAAATCACATCCACAGCAGAAATTAAATGGTAAAGATTAAGGGAAGAGAGATGCAAACTCAAGGACAACACAGCGATGTGTTCTCGAAGAGGAAACCGAAGCCCTCAGCGTAAAACCTCTCCGTCGCCCTCCAAGCAGTAAATAATCCATTAAAGAATATAGTTGGGATACATGAACAGTTAAATACCCTCCAAGCCTAATCTACCCAGTGTACCTAAACCCTCCAAGCTCCTACTCCAACAAGGTTACGTCGAACCTATTTCTTCTTTAGCTTACCGGATTTTGCTATAGCCCATAGCATCAACCAATATGAAATTTGTCTCTTCCTAACTGCTTCCCACGCACCAAATGGCCTTCTCACAGATGTGGGTATGATGAGAAAAGGTTTTGGTAATGTACATCTCAATGATGTAACAATGGAAAGGGTGAGGGTAGAGGAATTTGAAGAGTCTCTATGTGAAAATTGGGGATGAGTCAATCTTGTTTTTCTCTAGGGTTTCTCTCTCAATATTCTCTTTGGAAGCTCTCTACAATTCGTGGGTATAAGGAGTATTTATACTTGTATGTGTTTGGAATGTGAAGAATCAGTTTTTCCAAAACAGAGCTGGCTGGCGGCTTGGCCTCGCAACTTGACTGAGTCGTGAGTTCTAGCCGCGAGGTAATTGAACGGCCAGAATGAATTTTTTGTCCTGTAGTGCTACAGCTAGCATGACAATTTAGCTTCTCTACATGCTTGGCACATGTGTAACTTCTGGCAGCTTGCCAGCCACGAGCTACCTGCGAGATCCAGTCGCGAGTCCCTGATTCTTTCCACAATCTTGAGCATTTCTTCACACTCTCTCACATACTACCCTTACATGATTCTCACCTAAATACAAGGTTACTAATTGCTAAAATACAAGCAAATTTGGCACGGAATAAAACCAACAAGATGGTTAATAAAATTCAACCTTACAAACACTATTATTTTTCACCAAGTTATAAAACCAATTTCTGACTAATTCTATTTTAGTTACTGCTTATATAAATTGCAAAGGTGAGAACTAGGTTACTTTTTAAGGTGACCTTGTAACAAGTATGGTGCCCCAAAACTGAAACAATACAAAATTAGTAAGTCAAATGTTTGATTTTGAAGGCAATGCACATGGTATGATATGACAAAAGCCTAACACACGGTACAGGTTAATCAAGGCTACGCACATACGAGAAAAATGCATAGCTCATAAAAACTGTAATAATATCACTGAAATGGATTACAATATTCTTGTAGTTGTACACCATAAAAGAATCCATAGATAGGCCATAGCCATATTATGAATTGGTTTTGTTACTCGCTTATATTACCTCCTCCATTCATAAAAGCTAGTGTCTCTTTGTAACTAACAGCGAGGGACTCGTTAAAATGGTTCCCATATTTTGCAAATTTCCTTGGTTCTTGTGTTTTGCGGTCATACACTGCCAAGCTTCTATCATTTTTATGTAAAAGAACCAACCCATCCTCTCGAATTTCTAAGTCTATCATCTAAATCACCATCCTTACCTATAAAATAGAAGACTTGCTAATACAAGAAGGCCCCTTCAACACAAAGCACAAATCATATTACATATCTAAGCACTAAACCATAGCACATTCAACCGCACTTTATAGAGATCAGTAGTGTAGTTACTTAGGTTTAGTCTCTTAGATATCCTTAGGCATGTAAATAGTTCCTCAATCTTATGCTTGGAAGCTCTTGTCCCTGTACTTGTGAATATTGTAAAGTATGATGTATTTTATACCTATTTGTAGCAAGAAACAAAAGGAATAGCTCTTATTTTGTGACGAGTATGATATTTTCTTCTTCTTCTTTTTGAGTAAATGACAAGCATGATCTTAAATGCAATTTTTATGCCAACAATGTGCATCGTGGACAAATTCAATGTTTTATTGCTATTTGAATTCTTACCAGGAAAAAAAACATTTTATTGTGTTACCATTTTTATAACTATTTGTTGTCAGATAAAATTTAGAGCATGCAATGAAAACAAAACAGACATAAACATATCTTCAGTCATAATTGTTTAAGTGTTTAAAGAAAAAAGAAGACTCACTATACGATAATGTATACATATATATATATATATATATATATATATATATACACATATATATATTTATTTATATAT
This sequence comes from Quercus lobata, assembly GCF_001633185.2. NCBI lineage: Eukaryota > Viridiplantae > Streptophyta > Magnoliopsida > Fagales > Fagaceae > Quercus > Quercus lobata. Next base: position 24,017,559 of record NC_044906.1, on the reverse strand, counting down.
AAAATGTGCCTTCTAGTTTATGCCTTTTTCCTCACATATTTCCTTTTGATGGAGACATGCTATATATATATATATATATAGGCTAGACTAGCTAGGGACACTTTTAGATGAAGATTTCCATAACTTTCCTTCCATCAAGGAGTTTAAAAGTTGTAACTTCATGATGTTTATTAACCAATGAGGTTATACCAATTGAGATTTACTTAGAAATTGTTATTCATCATAATGATTTTTACAAATAAAATTCTTAAGACATGAGTTTTCATTTATCATTTAAATGTGGGCCACATAAAGTTTTCTTAAAATCTTATATTTGTTTCTAAAAAAAAATTTATAACTATTTTATTGTATTACCAAGCATGACTTCCACACTCCCACAAAAAAAGAAGACTTCAACATATTTTTTGTTATATTCCTTTCTTTAACATAATGTACCGTTTGTAAGAAGGTATAAGAGATCTAAGATTCAATTTCTTACTCTAAAAATTGATTAGTATCTTGGTTTAATGATAAAGAGTAAAATCATTAGATCCAAACGTCATAGGTTAAAACTTTATTTTTTTTTAAAAAAAAGGCTATATATATAGGCTAGACTAGCTAGGGATCCCTTTGGATGAAGATTTCCATAACTCTCCTTCCATCAAGGAGCTTAAAAGTTGCAACTTCATGGTGTTTATTAACCAAGGAGGTTATACCAATTGAGAATTACTTAGAAATTGTTATTCATCATAATGTTTTTTACAAATAAAATTCTTAAGACATGAGTTTTCATTTATCATTTAAATGTGGGCCACATAAAATTTTCTTAAAATCTTACATTTGTTTCTAAAAAAAAATTATTACTATTTTATTGTATTACCAAGCATGACTTCCACACTCCCACAAAAAAAGAAGACTTCAACATATTTTTTGTTATATTCCTTTCTTTAACATAGTGTACCATTTACAAGAAGATATAAGAGATCTAAGATTCAATTTCTTACACTAAAAATTGATGAGTATCTTGGTTTAATGATAAAGAGTAAAATCATTAGATCCGAACGTTATAGGTTGAAACTTTATAATAATAAAAAATTGCAAGGAAGGTGAATTTATGTTCCTTCTATAATTCATAATGTACACCTCCATTCTTTTACACCCACTAAAATCTTATTAAGGACAGGATTATTCCCATTTCCCAGATTTCTAACAAGAAGCCAAGAAATTTATGAATTGAAACCACTCACACACTTTATATAGTTTGTCCCTTTTTTTTTTTTTTAGTTTTTAGATTCGGGTCCATATGGACCACCTATAAACGTGTTAATCTGCATCTCTCCCATTTTTTTAAGGCAATACAATTTCAATAAAGCTATTGAAATAATAAAAATTCACAATAATTTCACAAAATTCTCAAATTAACATACAACCTCATATATGGATCTACCACAATTTACAATTTAATTTTTTTTAAGTTCAAGTGAGAATTGGTAAACTAATTTGGGAATGTTGTAATTTTTTGTGAATTTTTGTTGTATCTTTAAAAAGACTCAAATTATTTAATTTAAACCTTTTTATTAAATGCATTTTTCAATAATTCTATCATTAGATTACATCATGTCCTTATATCTTACTTTTTTTGTAAAATATCAAGATAATTAAAAATCAATAATTACCTCATGAATGATCATTCATTATACAATACACAAATTTTCTTTTAGGTACATATCATACCTACCTAATCTCTATAGACATATATTAAATAAGGCAATAGCATGTGTTAGCAATTAAGATTGGATAGGATATATATATAAAAAAAAAAATGAAAAAAAAAACAAAAGTAAATAAATAAATAAAAGAAAGAAAAAATAAGAAAAGAAAAGGACGAGGAACATATGGTACATAATAATAAAAAGTGTGTACTGTAAAATTTTCATCTCATCTATAAAGTTTTCAAGTTATACACAAAACATAAATTTATGGATTAATTAGGGTATAAATAATATCCAAATTGTTAGGATTTTAGTTGGTTGAATCCAATACGTAGAATTTTGCTCGAGCAAGAAATGAAGCTGCTTAAGCAAGCTTTGTAACAAAACATAAATTTATGGATTAATTAGGATATAAATAATATCCGAATTGTTAGGATTTTAGTTGGTTGAATCCAAGACGTAGAATTTTGCTCGAGCAAGAAATGAAGCTGCTCAAGCAAACTTTGTAACAATGAACAATAATAAACATGCTGAAGCAAGCTCTGTTGAATCATCCCAAGCGCATAATGGGATGGTTTGACATGAGAACTCCAACCTGTGACAAAAACCCAAAAAATAAAAATAAAAATAGATGTGAGGTATTTACTATTTAGACTAGCATTCATACTAGTAATTGGATTACTAAAAGCAATATTAAAAACTCACCGAACTTGAAACCTCCAGGGCTATATTCATGCATTACCCTGTTTAACTTCAAATTAACTGTGAAGTTTTATTCTGGTAAATCATTGATCCGATGTTGTGATCTAAATGGAATGGATGATACATACCCAGAATTTTTTAGAAACCTAACAGGAGAGAAGCTAACATGAATGAAAATTGTATGGTACAAAGAAGGTGCAACAAATCTATTTATAATAAGAATTGTTTTATGATAAAATTTTTTGACAGCTATAGCTAGTGTATAATGCACGCCGGCTCTGGCATAAATGGACATGCAATCAATTGATGGATAATGACAAATTTGATTTCCTAACATAAATGTTTGGTGCATTTATATATATTTTTTTCTAAATATGATATGTTCGCAATTTAATGGTGTAATTTTTTATTAACTATTTTTAGACCATTAAAAGGAAAAAAAGTCTAGTTCTTATTTTGTGACAACTATGACCTTAAATGCAATTTTTATGCCAACAATGTGCATCGTAGACAAATTCAATGGTTTACTGCTATTTGAGTTCTAAACAAATCTCTCTCCAAAAAAAAAAAATTCTAAACAAAAAAGGCATTTTATTTTTTTGACATTTTTTATATTATTTTAGGGTAAATTATAAAGTTGGTTCTTATCCTTTACATCATATTTCAATTTGGTCCCTAACACTTCAATTGTATCAATTTGATCCCTAAATTTTTTAATATTGTGTCAATTTGGTTTTTACGATTATCTTTTGGATAAAAAAAAAAAACAATCTGTCAATCGGAATAATAAAAATTTATTTTTCATACCACATCAACTACAAACTATATTGCTATGTCAGATTATATATAAGGCGGCCTATATATTAAAAAAAGAAAAAGAAAAAAAAAAAGTCAAATTAAAACTGAGACACGGGAGATTCCTTTCACTGCCACAAACTATTCATTAGACAGATGTTAACAATTCTAAAATAACCCATATAAGTTAACACGCCAGATTTGCAATGAACATGTAAAAGTCTTGCAATAAATCCAACTAAGAAACTAAACCCTGTATCTGTTTCGTATGAACCAATTGCTTTTCCTCTCTATGACTTAGATTTTAACTACAACTGCTTGACAAATCAAAGAGAAATTTTTTTCTTTAAATCTATAATCTTCATATGTAAAAATTTATGACAACCCTCATAAAAAATAAACCAAGTTAGACCCATATGCAGATATGCTAACCTTATCAAAATCCCATCTAAAAAATATACACAACCCAGATGTGGGCATAATAAGATAAATACCGAGTAGGTCTAACGCGAAGCCCAATACTATGGTGGAAGCCACCTTAACCTCCCAAAAGCTCAATGAATTCCTCATGATAGTCATCCGAGAGAGAGAGAGAGAGAGAGAGAGAGAGAGAGAGAGAGAGAGAGAGAGAGAGAGAGAGAGAGAGAGAGAGAGAGAGAGAGAGAGAGAGAGAGAGAGAGAGAGAGAGAGAGAGAGAGAGAGAGAGAGAGAGTTAAGGATTTTAAAATTTTCCCAAACTTTGAACTCACATGAGAGAGAGTTAAGGATTTTAAAATTTTCCCAAACTTTGAACTCACATGGGAATAAAAAAATTTAATTTTTTTGTCTGACGTGTCATTACAGTTGGCAATTGATATGACAGAGAAAATCATTGTTATGATCCTAGTGTCATGCATAGATTAAATATAAGTTTAAACATCTATTTATAAGGGAGAAGATAGGTGAGAGAGAGAGAGCAAGAGAGTTAAGGATTTTAAAATTTTCTCAAACTTTGAACTCATGTGGGAATAAATTTTTTTGTCTGATGTGTCATTACAATTGGCAATTGATGTGGCAGGGGAAATCATTGTTTTGATCCTAGTGTCTTGTATAGATTAAATATAGGGTTAAACATGTGTTTATAAGCTGGCTTGGGCATCCTCCTTTTACAAGACAGTTTTCAAGAGTGAGTTCTACTCATAGGTTTTTAACATTTGATATTAGAGCCAACCATCACCCCGTTTAAAATAACTAATAGGTGAGTGGAGTCATCAAAAGAGAAAGAGCTACCATCAGGTCAGTGTCGTTAGAGTGAGCCATCATGAACGATGACTACGGAGCGTGGTGGTATGTTATGAAGGATAGGGGCCAACTATATTGTAATTTACCCATGTGCAAGAGAAGGTGAATTTATATTATTTCTATAAAAAAAAAAAAAAAATTGAGGTAAATGTTCTTTCTATAATTCATCAGGTACAACTTCATTCTTTTAAACCCACTAAAATCTTGTTAAGGGTAGGATTGTTCCGAAATATTTGAATAGAAGTCAAGAAACTTATGTGTTGAAACTCGAAATTAACAAGCGAATCATTTTATATTGTAATATTCACATGTAAATGATATGATTAGTAAAGATATGACGTCTTACATTGGATACTAAATTACGAATGACTAAAAGTAGTTAATGTAATATACTCAATTGGAACCTCTCCAAAGTATTAGCTTCCCAACATTTTAAATAGTTTCCCCTTTTTCTTTTTAATTTTGGCAGATTAGGGTCAGTGAACCTATCAATATATCACTTACAATTTTTTTTTTTAAATAAAAATGTATTAAGCTAAAATTGCATAAATGTGACTTAGCTAGCTAGCCCAATTAGTCCTTGCCAACTCAATTAACCAACTCAACAAGCCCAATTAGTGCTTTCCAACTCCATAAAAATTAGCAGAACCCAAAAACCCTCTCTTCCTCTACTTTTCTTGTTTTTTTTTTTTTTTTTTTTTTTTTTTTTTTTTTTTTTTTTTTTTTTTTTTTTTTTTTTAAATCATGGTTGGAAATATACCCTAAATCTACCCCCAGGTCTTACAAACCCCCCTAGGGAGATGCCATCATACTAAAGATAACTTCTGCTATCTTTGTAACATCTCCTACAAACTTCAGAGAGAGACTATGAGACAAGGAGGACTGGGAGCGTGGGATAGTGATCAGCGTAACAGAGCGCTTCAATATTCCGTCCGTGAAGTCCAACACCGCCTACTATGGGTCCCTCTCGTTGGTGCATGGAGTCATTGCGTCGACAATGCTTCGAGGAGGGGGATCAGTGCTAGTGGCTTCACTCCATGGACCGCACCTAAAACCGTGTGTGCGGGATCTCTTGTTGAGGTAAGGGCAGGAAAAATCTGCGTAAGGCAGTACATGTCAAGCAGGTTTGGAAATTTTTGCCATCCCTGCTTCAAATCAGCCCTAAATTGTTACTTGGACATGATCTTTAGATGAACAATTGAATTCAACGAGTCTAGCTAATGCATAAAAACAAAAACAACCTATGCATGGGATGATAATTCATTGGGCAAATTGTATCCAAACAGTATGACCATACTATCAAATTTCAGAAATTATTGTTAAAATACCATTTTAATAAAATTCAATAAAAGATATATAAACCAAAATCTCAATTATTACTTGCTACACTATCAACTAGTGATCAATCACCAAGAAAATTTTGTGACAAAAAAGTAAAAGCTTAAGACTCAAAAAGTCTGCATATGTTCGAATTCAAACCCAAATATATCCTCCATCAACCTCCCATAGACTTCAATTCCTCCAATGTTGTTTTAATCTGATCCTGCACCAACTCCAAACGCTTTGAATACACCTCCAACTCCTTAATCTTTTGCTCCTTCCACTTCTCATCCACCCCATCAGGACTCCATTGCGTTGGACTCAATGCATTGCTCAACAGCTCTTGAAACAATGGTGATAAACTCTTCACCGTATCCTCAATCAAGCTCGCTACGTCATTATTCCCATTTTCAATGTCATTTGGCAAAGTACCATTGTTCGAAACGTGCTTCTCATTGATTTTCAAACCAGACAGAGACTTTGGTCGCTTCCATGGCCTAAAATCACCCATAACTTCCTCATCCTCCACCTTAACATTGACAAGATTAATGTCATTAAGGCTAGAACTCGGTTCATCCTCATCCAACATGCTATCTTCAACGCCAATTCGGCCAACAATATCACCCCAGATCTTACGAGAAATTTCAAACCTGGCTTGTTCATGTGCGGTCTTGAAAGAAAACTCTTTGTCTGGGTTGATTTTTTCAAGAATTCTTTTGTACTTTCTCTTTAACTTGCTGAGCTTATCAGAGAGCTGGTTCTTGTTGAACTCAACCTGAAGTTTGGACCTGATTTGATCGTAGAATTCTTTGGTGACATTGTAATTTGTGGAGCCACGCTGTGTTGTGAACTCAAGGAAGCCTCGTAGGAGCTCAATCTCATCCTCGTTAGTCCAAATCCGTTGAATCAGTCTCCGAGAATAGTCCACATGCCTTTTCTCTTCCTGCATGGCCCATGCATCGTTCTTGTTCTCATTCTCAACACGCTGTCGTTTTGAATTCACAATTATAGTAGTGGTTGTGGTGGTGGCTGTGATTGGAGGGTTGCCTATAGGGGTGGCCGCAGTGGCAGGAAGTGCAATTGTGACTATAGGGGTGGAGCGGACGGCGATTCCAACTGGAATTTTGGGATCATCAATGGATTCATCAATGTTATCGATAGGTTTAGCTGAAATGCTGTCGTTTTTTGTGTCATCATCTTCTTTTTCGTCGTATTGGGAGGAAGAAGAGGAAGAGGAAGAGGAAGAGGAAGAGGAAGAGGGTATAATCCAGCCAACCAATGAAGAAAGCATTTTCATACATTTTAATGAAATGATATGAATTGTTTTTATGAAATTTTATGGGTTGGAACTTGTCAGCAAAAAAAGAAAAAAAGAGTTGGTATGGACGGTTCAGCAAACTTCTAAAAGATATTAGTGATTTGGAACCAGACAAAAATAAACGTTTGTTGGAATTTTCTATTTAAACAAGACTAGGATTCCGGCCACAAAACATTGCACACCATTGGTTGCAAAACAAAGGAATCGGACACTTGTTAGCTACTATCTGTTTGTGGTCCACGTGCGATTCGCATCAAAAAGGCTTTATATACTACTAGTTAATTATTGTCATACATGTTATAGTTAAAATCATGTTTTGAAAATAAGATTTTAGTTACAATATAAAATTGTAAAATTATGTGCAACGCAATTGTGTAATTGTACAATTTTAATTAATGAAAACACGATTTTAACTACATGTCCCATTGAGACAGTGTGTGTAACTATTATCACTTATACTAATAGTTATAATTGTACAAAAGAATTCATGAGAGACAATCCCACACAAGAATTTATATGCAATGATGTGGAAGTACCATGTGAACTAATTAACATGGCATTTAATTATTATAAGTGGATTGTGACGATTTTAGAACAATGATATGAATTTGGTCAAAACAGATTCACATAAATAAATAAAAAATGGTCAAAACATTCAACATAGCCAACACGTAATTCATCTTTGCTTTCTTTTGCTCTGTGATTTTATTAGCGTTAAGGTGAAGGGAAAGAACAGTTTGGACCTCCTAATTCGGCTCAAGTTTAGCGTGGAGATTTGGAGCCATAGTTTTATGCTGGTTTGATTGTCAAACCAGTACTGGAAATGGAAATGGTAACAGAAACAATTTTTCCATTAGGAGATACTGAGCTATATATAGCCTGAAGTGCCTTTTTCTTTTTTCTAATTTTCTTTTCTTGCGGTAAATACTAAAGGATAAGGTTTGATTTAGTATTTAATTAGTTACACTAAATCTATCGGGATAATGATACATGTTTGAAAGCAGACACGTATTATCATTGGGATGAGTTAAATGCGACTGAACATAAGACTCAAGCCAAGTCCAATACTAAATACAACAAAACTGTGTCCAACTTTTTCGTTGAACTTAGACTTGGCATTTAATTAGCATCAAAGAAAAAGAATGACAGGAGCTTATACCTAAAACTACTACAAGAATTTCTAACAGGGTAGATTTTTTTTGTTTGTTTGAGGGGTTTCTAACAGGGTAGTTGGGACACTGATTTGGAATGTTGTTTGATTGGTCGGCTTGGACTTATGTAAAAGAAAGTGCTTCCTTGAAGAAAAAAAAAAATCCATATCTGTATAATTTTTAATAACCTCGGAACTTTTTTTTTTTTTTGGCATGGCGTGCATAGGCATATGAAATAGTTGACTAATATGACTGTATGAGGTATCTAGAGAAGACTTCTAGATATATATAAATATATATATATATATATATATATATATATATATTTTGGGATAATTCGATAGTTATAACGGAAAAGGGTTTCGAATCTTGGATGTCTCCGTTGGAAATACTAAGAAATGTCAACAAATTGTACTACATGACTCTTGGCTAAGGAGATCCTTTCAATTGTTATTATTATTGGGAAGGAGGGTTCGAATCTTAAATATTTCTGTTAGAAATACTAAGAAATGTCAACAAATTGTACTACAAAATTATTGGCTAATTAAGGAGACTTTTTCAATTGTTGTTATTTTATTATTATTATTTTTAAATAAAATCAACGGAACTCTTTCTTTTCTAGGGATGGGAAAAGGAAACCATTTCAGTTAAACGCATTGTGGATTTGGGTATGACTTACGAGTTTTGGACGTGTCTTTAGAGTTTTTCTTTTGATAATTAGTACAAAGCTTCGAACCATATCGCCTTGGAGAGTCTAACAAGTATATTGCACATCGGTTTAAATATATATAGCACATCATTCTCCATAATAAATTCCATGTAACTATATAATGGAAATGGAAACACTTGAAAGCAATTTGCTTTGCCAACTCTGTGTATGAAAATAAAAAAGTATAATTAAAAATGTCATGGAACAACTCACATGCTAAACATTTATTACAATAAAACCAAATATCTTTTTTTAATTATAAAATGTTAGAAATGAAACCAAATATCTAAATGCATACTAATATATAAGAAAATTAATATGTAGAATGATATGCAGAAAGTGTGGGAAATAATAGTCTCCAAAGTCTCACTATATCAGGCATTGAAATTTCTAAATCTAGCCTATTTATTATATTTTAGATGAGATGGCTCTTTCTTTAGCATCTTTTCTTATATCTCTCAATAAAATTTAACTGAAATTATACAGACTTAGGCTACATGCTTACTTACTTGCCTTCTTCTCAACCAAAAAAAGAAAAAGAAAAAAATAGAAACCTACGTCCTACACGCCTTTAAACTCGTATTCTTTGAGGGCAGCAATAAAAAAAGTATAAAAAAATTAAAACAGAATTGAGTAATTCACACTTTTATTACTATTTTTTAGTGTAAAATGAAAATATTCATCCTACAGAAATTTGAGAATAGGAGTGTGAATTAATAAAAAAAATACAACAAATCTAACCCAATCCATCCAATCTAAAGTCTTGGATTTGTTGTCATGGATTGAGTATTGAGTTCCCAAATTATTTTGAAAATTGGATTGGGTAGAGCTCAAGTTGACAAATTTTCAACCCAAGTAACCTGACCCAATCCAAAATATTATTTTTGAAGTTTAGATTTAGTTTAAATTTTTTAGTTTAATTTATTTTGATTTTTGGTATATAATTTGAAAAAAATTGAAGTATTAGGCTAAATTTCATAAATTATAAATAATTTATTGAATAATAGACTTAAATAATTGAATGAAAACCCAAATTTCTTATTGGATATGACAAAATTAGCCTCAATTCAGTGACCCATCTTACTTTGTTCGGTTGAAGATTTCTCAACCCAACTCTACCCATGCCCTCCCACTACAAAAAAATCGTCCTGTCCCAGCGTTTTTTTCCCAGCGTTTTTACAAACCGCCGTAATAGATAAGCCTATACCAGCGCTTTTTGTCGGCGCTTTACAAAGCGCTGCCATATGAGGCCTATAGCGGCGTTTTTCAAAAACGCTGGTATAGGAAGCCCAAAAGCGCTGGGATAGGGTTACTTATTTCCATTATGGAGAATGAGCTGTCCCAGCACTTTTATAAGCGCTGGGATAGGTCATTCTGATAAGGGGATGAGAAAGACCTGTCCCAGCGCTTTTAAAAGCGCTGGGACAGGTCTCTCTGTTCCCTTATGAAAAGAGGCCTGTCCCAGCGCTTTTGAAAGCGCTGGAATAGGGTCCACCTATTCCAGGGCTTCTAAAAGCGCTGGGATAGGTCTCTCCAAAACGCTGGGATAGGTCATTCTGATAAGGGAATGAGAAAGACCTGTCCCAGCGCTTTTAAAAGCGCTGGGACAGGTCTCTTCGTTCCCTTATGAAAAGAGGCCTGTCCCAGCACTTTTGAAAGCGTTGGGATAGGTCTCTCCAAAACGCTGGGATAGGTCCCTCGCACCACTTAAAAATTTTCAGACTTCCCACTTATTTTTTCACCTTCCCACCACTTTGGCCTCTCGTTTTTGGTCTCCCTCTTCTTTGCTTCAGATGTTTTCCTCTCACCCACATTTTCTCTCCCTCTCCCTCTCCCTCTCCCTCTTCCTTAACCCATTTCCCCTCTTCCTCTCTTCTTCTTTACTCAAAACCCACCATTTTTTTTCTGAAATTTCAAACAAAAAAATATTACCCAAAACCACAAACCCTACCCAAAGCAAGGTAAGTCTCTCTAGCTCTCATTTCTATTTTGTAGCAATATTTGTATATATATTTGTTGTTAAATTTCTGGTCTTTTATTTTTGATTTTGGTTGAAGTTTGGTTTGGGTTATGTGTATATTTATGTGTAACTGTTGGTTGATTGTATGGGTTTTAGTTTTGGTTTTGGTTAAAGTTTAGTTCATTTTGTGGCTTTTTATTTTTGATTTTGGTTAAAGTTTGCTTTATTTGGAGGAACTATAGGTGGCAGTAGTGCTAACAAAAATTTTCTCTAAGGTTTACATTAGAAATTGTTAATCTGCCTCTGTACATAGCAAGGTAAGTCTCTCTAGCTCTCATTTCTATTTTGTAGCAATATTTGTATATATATTTGTTGTTAAATTTCTGGTTTTTTATTTTTGATTTTGGTTGAAGTTTGGTTTGGATTATGTGTATATTTTTGTGTAACTGTTGGATTATATTTTGGATTATGTTGGTTGTTGTTAAATATTTTGTGTATATTTAAGGTTTAAACACTCTGTGGCTATCAAATACAAGTCAAAAGACTTTATGTTAATTGACTCCAACGAAACTCAATCACCTTCATTCACCAAGTTATGAATTAATAATTAATAATATATGTATGTATTTTACTGTTTGTTTGCAAAGAAAATTATGTTTGACTTTATTCTCTTTTAAATTTTTTTTTTTCCTTCTCATTGTGTGGATTGCATCATTGTTTAATTAGGTACTGGTTATCTCTCCAAAAAAAGTACTGGGTAAGTAGTTAGTGTATTTTATTTTTTAATTGTGTGGATAATGTCCGGTGTTATTTTAATTTGCCGCTGCACCGATTCTTGTTGTCAAAGTCAATCAAGTTGGTCCAGATGGTACCTTTTCATGCACTTCAGCACTTATAGGTGTGTGGATTATTTGTATAGTTTCTAAGTTCTAACCTAATTCGAAAAAAAAAAAACTAAAAAGTCAAAACAAGTGATATATTGGATGTGGTTTGTATAGTTGGATTGTGTGGGGGTGATATTTTGGGGCTTATGGCTTTGTTGCCCCAATTCTTGTGTTTAAAAATTTTCATGTTGTATATCTACTTGGGTGGCAAAGTTTGATGGGGGACCTCAGGTAATAAGCTCTCTTTATGTCTTGATTTCATTATTATTTTTCTTAATTTGAAGTTTTAAGTATTGGAGTAAGATACACATGAGTTAGAAAAACAATTTGTTGGACTGACATTGGGTTGAGAACAGGCTTCTATTGCAGCTGTGTTTTAGTTTTTGCTTTTGATCCTAATACTCCCTTAACTTCTTGCTTGACCCTTAAGAGGTTTTTGGTTTTCTGTTATATATATAATGATAATAATGACTAATTATTTTAATCTACATTTTTATTATTGGAGATTGGATATCTTGCTTGTCTACTTTGTCGGTTTTTTTAATTTAAGTGGTGATGCATTTGTGGTACTTAAGCTAGGTTGATTTTGTTTGGTTGCTTCTTGATGAAACATGCTTTTGAGTAGTCTTGCTCTTTATAAATTTTTTATATTTTCCTTTAGAAGTAAAATCTTATAATTTATAATTATTCCAAACTATGTAGCTGGAATTCTGTTTTTCAGTTTGCTCGTGTGGTCATCTTTCACATAGCACTTGTACATTTGTCTTCTTGTCTTGTTTCTATTGATGTTTTCTTGCTTATAGTGGAACCTGGTTATGTTGTGCTAGCAGCTCTTTTTCTAGTTTGGATTGTCACATTCTGTATGCAGGAAGCAAGATGTTTTTGTTTGGGTGCTTCACAACTTAAGCAGCTGAGTTTGGCGATAAACTCCCTTTTTCTTCCCCTTTGTTTTTCTCTCCTTCAAGCACAATAATTTGAAGGATACATTTTTGTTGTTTTAATTTTGTCTAATACTTGGGTTTGTGACTGAATTTCCTAGGTTTCATTTTCGAGAAGAATTATAATTCCAAGTCTTGCAAAGTGAGGGTTTGAAATTTCTATTGCAATTTTTCTTCCTTTGTCTTGCTGTCTTATTTTATTTTTGGTCATTATGTGTTGGCAACTTTAATAATGAATTCACAGCTTAATCTGGCAGTGCTTAGTATTGTTGTAGTCCACAATTTTAATCGTAGTGTGTCTTGAGGGAACGCTTTTGCTTTCTCTTCTCCTGGCATTTGTGGGCTTTCTGGGAGTTACATTGGTATGCATCGTAATTTGTTAACTTGGATTGTTGCTACTTGATTTCCTTGTCCCCCAATATCTAGCAACAGAGAAGAGCTTGGCTTTCTAAGTTAGAAAGGATTTATCTTTATATTTTTGCATTCTTTGAAATATAGTTGTTTTTTCATTTGTTGTTTTGCAACTCCTGTGATTCTCTGTGCATGTTAAAATTCTATTACTTATATGTATATAGAACTGTTTTTTTTTTCTTCTGCTGTACTTGGCAGTTTAAGCAGCCAAGTTTGATTAGGTTGATAAATTCTCTTTTTCTCCTGCTTTCATCATTCTCTTTTGCAATCATGAGAACTTAAAAAACTTTTTGCTTGTTTAATTTCATTTGAAATATATAGTTCTTTCATTTGTTGTTTTGCAACTTCTGCAATTCACATGTTAAAAATCTATTCTTTGTTTGTCTACAGGAACTAGTTTTTTTTTAATTTTTTTGTGTTTGTGCTTAGCAGCTTTAATAAACTGAACTTTTCATTTGGTGATAAGCTTTATTTTCTGCCTGCTTTCATTATTCTCTCTTGCAATCATAAGAATTATAAATTTCTTGTATTGTTTTAATTCTTTTTGATACTTGTGCCTGTAAATTCTTTTCTTAGGCTTTGGTTTCCTTCACATCCATAAATTCATGTCTCACCTAGGGAGGGCTTGAAATTTCCCTTGCAATTCTTCTTGTTTCTATGTCTTCTCTTGTTTAAATTTTGGTAATTTAGTTTGAATGTGGTAATGCCTGTTGATGTTGAGGGACTGGTAGATTAACAAAGTTTTTGACCTTAATATGGTTGCCAGGGAAAATAATACAGCTTTTTTGCTTCATCCTATAACACGAGTTAGGCTTTCTAGGAATGACTTGGTGCATGGTTTCTTTTTAAGGCATTTGTTGAGGGACAGGTAGATTAAGAATGGTCCAGGTATGACTTCATTCCATTTATTTAATAGATTTGGGTGCATGGTTTATTTATTTTTTTTTAAAGGTGTTTGTTGTAGCAAGCTTTTGTAGATCAATTTTTTTTTGCTACAATTCTGTAGATCAATATGTTTCTTCTATTGGAGCATAATACATGAAGTTTCCTTTCCCTTATTGTTGGATGGCCGGTAATTATGGGTCTAAAATTTATGACTTTTTTCTAGTTCTGTAGATTTCACTTTTTGCGCATACATTGTTTAATATATTGTTCCCTCAAAAGGAATCGTTGTTCCTTGTTGCACCAAACTTCTGTAGAGATCAATTGTTGCTGAATGTGGTTCAATTTGGGGCCATTTTATGTTTGCAAGGTCATCGCTTATTTGAATGTGGTAATTTCTCTTATTGGTCTGGTGCAGGTAGATTGATGCTGATCTTGTGGTTGCCTAGGTTGAGTTCTTCAGGTTATTGGTTTGTCCTGTGATTGGCATGACTTAGGCTTTTTGTGAATCAAATTCTTTTAACTTACACACTTGGTCTTAGCATTATTATTGTAAAAAATCTGTGAATAAAATTCTTTTAATCTATGTTTTTGGTTTTTGCATTATTATTTGTAAAAATATGAATTGCGGTTCATTACAGGTGTTATAAAATATATATTGGAAAATATGTATTGTAGGTATATTTCAGGTCTATAAAATTAATTTTTTTTTTTTTTTAAAAAAAGGACCTATACCAGCGCTTTTAAAAGCGCTGGCATAGGTCCTTTTAAATTTTACTGATTCAAGACCTATACCAGCGCTTTCAAAAGCGCTGGAATAGGTAAAACCTATGCCAGCGCTTTCAAAAGCGCTGGCATAGGCCTTCCAAAAGCGTTGGTATAGGTTATATTCACATTTTCATAAAGACTGTCCCAGCGCTTTTAAAAACGCCGGAATAGGGTTTGAAAGCGCTAGGACCTATCCCAGCGCTTTTGAAAAGCGCTGGTACAAGTCCGCACGACCCTATCCCCACATTCAAAAAGCGGCGGTCTGAAGCGCCGGGAAAAAAAACGCCGGGATAGGAATTTTGACCCTATCCCAGCGCTTTTTGGGGCTATCCCAGCGCTTTTCAAAACGCTGGGATAGCCCCGTTTTTTTGTAGTG
>NC_044906.1:23902362-24000626 GCF_001633185.2 Quercus lobata | reverse complement strand
AAAAAAAAAAAAAAAAAAAAATTTCAAAGCCCCTCTCTCTCTCTCTCTCTCTACAAAAAAAAAGGTTTTATAATGGCCTCGGAGGAAAACGACACCGTCTTCGCCGAAGAAGACTTCGATGACGACGAAGACGAATTATCAGAAGAAGAAGATGAAGAAGAATTAGACGACGACGAAAACGACGACGTTCTCCCCGATCCAGAGGACGATGACGTCATCAACTCCGCTTCTCCCTCCACGTCATCCCCTACCGTCACCGTCGCCGTCCCTTCCTCCTCCGTCTCCAACGCCATCGTCGCCGTCGAACCGCCAATTTCCACGTCAGCAATCACCACGACGGTCATAACAACCTCCGCCGCGGCAGCCGCAGCCGCTGCAACAGCAACAGCAACCACCACGCCTTCCCCGAAACGACAGCGTATCACTATCGAGCCACACCTCGAGGAGAAGAAGCCGCAGCCAATTCCTATCGACGATTCGAGGAGACTTTTTCAGAGGCTGTGGACCGATGAGGACGAGATCGAGCTTCTCCAGGGGTTTTTGGACTACACGACGTCGCGCGGCTCGACTCACCACAACGACACCGCTTTGTTCTACGATCAGATTAAGTCGAAGCTCCAGCTCGATTTCAACAAGAACCAGCTCGTCGAGAAGCTGCGTCGTTTGAAGAAGAAGTACCGAAACGTTGTCGGCAAAATCAGCACCGGCAAAGATTTCTCCTTCAAGAGCCCTCACGATCAAGCCACCTTCGAAATCTCGCGCAAGATCTGGAGCAATAGTAATATCAATAACAATTCGAATAATCGCTTCGCTGTGGTGGTGGATGATTCGGTTTTCGACGACGAAGATTCGAAAAACCCTAATTTGTTGGAGGAGAATGCGAATTACAACAATAGCGGCGAGAAGAAGCCGAATTCGTCGCGAAAAAGGTCAAGATCGCGGGTTCGGACCGAGGAGAAGGCGAATAATGGGAATGAGAATGTTGTTGGGAGTGGCGGCAGCGGTGGCAGTGGCGGCGGCGGCGGTGGCGGTGGTGGTGGTGGGAATTTGGGGGGAATGATAGAGGAAACGGTGAAGAGTTGCTTGTCGCCGCTGTTTAAGGAGTTGTTGAGCAATGCAATGGGGGGGAGTGGATTTGGAGGGAGGGGAATTGGGTTTGGAGGGATGGGAATGAATGCAATGGCGATGAACGCTATGCCGTTGAATTTCGGAGGAGGGGAGAGTGGCGGTGTGGTGGATGAGAAGTGGAGGAAACAGCAGATATTGGAGCTGGAGGTGTACTCGAAGCGGTTGGATTTGGTGCAGGATCAGATTCGGGCCGCCTTGGAGGAGTTGCGGTCGATGGGAGGGTGATTGATTGGTTGATTTGATGATTCTATTGGGGAGAAGGAATTGGATGTAAGTGGGTTGATTTTACTGTTTTTAGTTGATGAATATTTATTGGTGTTTATTGGTAGTGTAGCTGAGTTAATTGCTTTTGGATTCTTATACTTTTTTTTTTTGGTTTTTGATAGAACAGTTGTTGAATAATGATTTCTAATTGTTTAGTGTCTCCCATATTTTGTTCATAATCTTTGGATAGTTGTAGATATTAGATTGAAATGAATGAATTGGTAGCATAATGACACGGTTTTATGTTGTGTTTCCTTTTCTTTTTTCAATAGTTTTAGAGAATCTGATGCAATCTTGTGTGAATAGTTGTAACTTGAAATTAGGGGATTTTGGGATGTGGGGTTTGTTGGTTTGTTATATTTTATTGAGATGATGAAGGTTGCATTGGTTTCATTTTCAATCTGAAAGATGAGTAGCAATGATGTATTCAGGCCGTGGCTGTATTTTCATTTTTCAAAGCTGGATATAATTTCATTGATTTTTTGCTTCCCATGAGCATGAATTTTTGTTCTAAATGTTTTTGCATTAGGCAAGCTTGTTAACCTCTGTACTGTTTGAGAACCCATTCCTTTTTTATACTTTATGCCCAAATGAAGGGTTTACGTTTCATGGTTATAGGTGGGTGAAGAAAACCCAAGGGAATTATTGTTTATTCTGTGTCTAAGAGAGAGAGAGGAATGGTGGAAATGGAAACAGGATTATTCTATTACAAATGTGTGATTCTCTATGCAACGACATAGAATAATTAGACTTTTGGACACAGATTTATTTTGGTAGACGATTCTGATTATGTGACTCTGAAAGCAGATCAACCATATTTTCCTTTCCTGCACATTTAAGCACAAAGTATCTTTTCTCTGATATTATAGTTTACTGTTTGACTAAGCAAGTAACAGAAATTAGATAAAATCTGAACTAGAGCAATTTGAGTGAATGACCTAGATACGTATTTGAAAACTTGGTCTAGTTGTCTGGGTTTTATGTGGGTTGGGGAGAACTTAGGTGGATCTTACACTAGATTTGATTACCTATTTTTTATGCCCTTAATCTTTAATTCTCTCTCGCTCTCTCTCTCACCTTACTCTGATTATATGGGCAAAAACGTGAAATAAGATGTCATTTCATTGAGCCGAGAGGCTACTAAAGATTCATTCTGCTTTTCCCTTTACTTTGTGCATGAGGAATCCACTTTTCTCCCAATTAAATTTGGCTATCTGAACTACCTTCCTGTTATTGATGTTCTTTCAATCAAATCATGTGTGGGTGCATACTAAAAGCTAGTGATGGTTGATGTAATTTATTATGTATAACAACCATTAAGGCGTGCTACTTTTTGTTAACTATTAGCACTAGAAACTGAAGCGTACACTGAAATGTATTATTTTTTTAATGGAAAAGAAGACTTTATTGAAAAGAGAAACATAATACACTGAAATGTATTATTTAGTGATGGTTGATCGGGTACGCGATATGTATTATAGTTGGAATTAGTTAGACGTTAAAATATTACCTTTGCATATAAGAGGTAGCAATTTCATATTAGAATCTATTGGAGTTTCCTAACGCCAACAACTACAACCCCTCACGCCCCACTTTTCTTCTGTGGGTGGATGGTTGGTATGGAATTTCTAGCAACTGTACTTAGGAGTTTTAACAGATGGAGAGCCTTTGGGTGTGTTGGGATCCCATGGGCATTCTTGGAATTTTGAAATGTTACCAAGGTTGTCAAACCTGAACCGGACCGGACAGTCTGACCTGGGTATCCGGAAACTGTGGCCTAACCCGGTTCTTTAGCAAGTGACAACTGGTATAGAACCAGTGACCTTCGTCCAGCACATTAACTACCGAACTAATTAGCTTAATTGTGTCACATATGGAATTTATATTTTATTTATCTTAATTTTACAAGAATAATATTTTTGCATTTAATTTTATTAATATTTACTTAATAGTATTTGCTAAATTTAGTTTTGTTCTAGAATTTTGCTTTTACATCATTACATGTGAATATGAATTTGTAAAATTATGTTAAAAATGATTTTATTTTAATTAAAATGTTTTTTATTTGAAAGATTAATAAACGCAAAATTTTTAAGCTTTTTATTTTTTACTTATTTATTTTTATATTTGAAAGTTGTTTAAATTGATTTATATTTTTTGGGGGTAAATTTCCATATTTTTGTACATTTGATAAATTTATTTATATTTTAACTAATATTAAATTAATTTTGATGTCATCACAGTTCGATCTTAAAATCTTGAACCTTTTTCTTTTTCGGTTCTTTGAACCGTCTATGTCTAAAAATAATGAATGTTACCTCACTAGTTATGTTACATGCAATTAGATTAGCTAAGCCATTTACACCAGTAATGAAAGAATTGTCTAGCAGGAACCATCTATGGGACTAAACTTTGCACAAATGTTTGTGAAAAGTTTTAGCTTTTCAAAATGCTAATCCCTTTGTAATCTACTATTAGAAAAAAGGGACTATATTGCATTGTTACATTAGCTAGACAGTATGCATAATGCTGAGTAGTGGTTCGGGCTGGTGAGTGCTTTCATCATGGTTCTTTTAGTGCAAATACTCAGTTGATGGTAGATGGTGATGCATGTTTGCACTTTGCACTACTGGTTCCTAAACTGTGCACAACATACCCTTCCACTTGCCACCAAACGTGTTTTTGGCGTGCTTGGTATGTGTTTCGTGAAGGGTTGCACTTAATTTGTCATTTTTCTATTCTCATGAGTTAGAAAACTTTGAATGGGGGACATTTGTGGTGGGTCTGTCTGCTGGTCTCTGCCTGCGTACATGAGCCCCCAAGCCCTCTCTTTTTTTCCTTTTCTTTTTGCTGTAGCAAAGGGTTCTCAAAACAAAACAAATAAAGAAAAAACGCAAAAAAGTCAAGAGGTTGGAGCGTTAGACAGCACTACTGCTTCTACTAAGATGCGAATCAAACTATGGAGGAACTGCTCCTGCAAAGGTGTTCAGAGCACCGTAAGCAGGTTTATGGGTGGCACTATGAGAAGTTCTAGGAGATTGTCTCACTGATTAGAGGATTAGCCACCACCCGTTTCAATCACTCAGCAACGATTGCAAATTGTTTGTATTAAAACTCAAACTGAATGAATGTAAATTCTCCATCAATTATCATGTCATCCCAACCTGATTGTTAACTTGTAAGGCTGGTGGGGGTGGAGCAAGTCTTAAGAGCCATGGCTTAACCACTTCTGGTTCGTTGGAGAGAAACAAATTGGAGGCATGACATGAGTACCCTTGCATATTAATTTTGATGCTAGTGTCTTGTAATATGCATATTGCTGATAAATTCAATTGTTTGGGTTTGGTTGATATAGACCCATTTTGGAATGGGCTTGGGTCTAGTGCTCCAAAGCACTGGACCTTGCCCACCCATTTTAAACTGATCAAATGGTTCTGTCAAATGGATGAGTTTTGTTTAAAGGAATACATTGTATTAGATATGTGGGCACTTTCATATAATCATATGTATTACTAGCACCAACTTCCAATTACATAAATTAATAGTTCAAATTGCACTCAAAGGTGGGGCATTTCTCATTTTTATAAACCTGTCAGGTTTATTATTTTATCCAATTTTTGTCACAAAACATTCTATTGGATTCAGAACCCTTTTTTCTTTTTCTTTTTTGAGGGGAAAGGGTGGGGGGGGGGGGGGGGTTGCAAGATGTGAAAGGAACTAAAAAAATATTGATTTATCCTAAATCTTAATTGTGTGAATAGACAAACCCAAATGACAATTAAAATACGTGAAAATGTTTGAACGGAGACAATAAGATCAAGTAGTATGGCATGGAGGTGGTATCTAATGTTTTAGATACATTTAACATTAGACTTACTATATGCGGGTTTCACAAGTGAGTGTTGTGGGTTTTACATATTATTAGTGTGATGTTGCATATATTTGAAACATCAGATACATTTTTCTTGTGACGGTAGTAGAACGGATTTTCTATGAAGATCAAGACCAAGAAGTCCTTTTCAACTTCTCTAGCAGGGTTTCCATTAAGTATTTTTTCCCCTTTTCCTTTTGAAAATAGTTTACATTAAAGTCTTAATCATAGTTCATTTGGTACTTAGGTTATGTTTGGTCTGCACGGGTTCTTGGACTTTGGTCATGATAAACCTCAAATAATATAATCCTGGTATATAGGTCATGATAAACCTCAAATAATATAATCCTGGTATATAGGTTTGATCAATTGGTTTTCCAGTTAGTCTTGGTCAAATTAGATTCTAATAAAAAACTTGTTAGACTAAAATGGATTGCTTTAGCTTTTACCCGGTCTTTGACAGGTTGGGTTAACTTAAAATTACTCATATTTCTTTTTAAAATACCCACATAATAATAATAATAATAATAATAACAATAACAACATACTTTCTAAACCTTTTTTTTTTTTTTTTTCAAAGAGTGTTTTACAAATCACATTCAATTCATTCAAGTACGTCACAAAGAAAACATACGAGAAGAAGAAAAACGCATCAAAACACAAATAACGAAATTTACATTGAGTCGAGTAAATTACAATATATCTTACTTAATAAAAAACTTTAAGCCAAGTAAGGTAACTTCCGTTTGAGGTGAAGCTACCAATCATGTGGTAACACAACAAAAGCTACCATCAGTATTGTTGGGCCTATAGAAGGATGACAATGCATGAGGGTAACAATCACATACAGAGTAATTTTTTGAAGGAGAAGCAGAATAGCTTGCAGGGGCTTCCATTGCTCAATGCACCCTTATGTACTTTATTTCACCCTTGTCAAGAATGATTTTGTACTCTTTAATTTATGAAGTAGCTAATAGGAACTAAGAAACCTTAATTCACACATTATTCTTCACTTGATTGATTGAATTGCTAATTTAAACCATTCATTAAAACAGAATCCGAACTTTAGTACAAAATAAACAAGCCGAAAATGCATTTTTGATCTCTATATTTTGGGTCTATTCTCATTTTGGTCCCTAACTTGATTTCATGCCTACTTCAGTCCCTAAAAACAAAAACCATGACCGTTTTTGGTTCTTGTTGTCAACCTGTGGATGCCCCCCAAAAAAATTTTGGGTTTCGTCACACATTGGGTACTTGGTGATGTGACTCATGTGTGCTTTTGTCTCTAGGGTGGGGTGTGTGTGTGTTTGTGTGAGTCCTTTTTTCTTACTTTTATTTTAGGAGTCGCTATCAACCATTAGTTTTGTATTAGGTGTGATTAGTCACATAGATGTCTAATTTATTTTAACTTACCTAATTGACTAAACCAAATTTCAAAGGTTCATTAATTAAGGTAAACCAAAAGTCGTTGAACCAAAGATCTTGGACTCGGAAGTTTGATTATGTGTGGGAAATGTGTTAGGCACCCAACAATGCCTATCCAAAGATAGTATCTCATTTTAATTTATTTTAAATATTAACTTTTAATGAACAAATAGAAAACTTGTCATTTTGATTTTTTTTTTTTTTTTTTTTTTTTTGAAAAGGTTTTTGCAAGCAATATACATATGTTGTTGGGTTAAAATAAATTGACCTCGATTAATTAATTCAATTATCCAAGTTAATTAATTAGGTTAAATTACATGCAAATTGTGGAGGCACCAACAAATCACCAAATAATCTAAGTGCAGCGTAAATTTAATTGACACGGTGATTTGTTGATAGATGGAGAAAACTTCTCGCAAGGCAAAAACTCCACATGGTGAATTTAAGGTCACCACTCCTAAGAATCCACTAATTAGTAACCAAGTAGTTACATGTATGAAGAATCTTATCACTACACTAACCTATCTCAAAATACCAATCTATAGTTGAACCTTTGCTCTAATACCCAATTGGACTTGATCTTATAGCAAACTTCTTTCCTTTTTTTGTACAAATCTTCAATCTGTGACTAACTCCTTTGCAAGGATCCCAGTACAGAACTAACTCCAGTAACTTGATTGATTGTTGTTGGCTGCAAAGTTCTTCACTTCATAAACAATGAAGATCAGAGTATATGAGTTCTAGATTTTTGTTTCCACACTTGATGACTTTTAAAATAATCTGTATATATGACTGGGGTTGTTAGAAGAGAAACCCTAATAATTCAAGTCATAATGGGCAATTTCAGATCTAAGATTTCTGAAATCGTAAATCTCAATAGATCGAGCTTGTGTCAAGTTTGTCCATTAATCCTCAATATTAGCTTATGTCGAGCTTTAATGAAACAACTTTTCTTCACTTGATTCTTGGATCAACCTTCATGTCTTTAATGATACCACTTGATATGTTTGAACAATATACTTTTTGATACATTAAACCTAACTTAGATTTACCTAATTACAAGTAAAGTGCATTTTGTCAAAGGATTAGCTAATTACATAGGAAATATGACCCTAACATATATACATGTAAGTAAATATTTACGTATAACTATCACGTGAATAATAACTCTAACAATATATACAAGCAAAACATGTGAGATATATACATAGGTATCATGTGAGAGAGAGTATACAAGTATACTATACAATAACATGTGAGTATCTATTTATTATGTAGCTAGTATGTGAATACTAAAAACTATACAAAAACAAACACAACGTAATAGAAGGAGAGGGTTGAAAGAATAGTACCTTGTTGTAATCTACCATTTTCTCATTTTTACCCATGCAAAAAGATGACAAAAAGAAATTTGTTAAATAAGAGTAATGCTACAGGCACAAACTATTTTACAATATTTTTACAAAATATTAATGTAACCAACTTCTTATTGGTTTCAACTAGGCCCACCGTTAATATCACTTTCATTTACCAACTTGAACCCTCCCACAACAAACCCTGGCTTGACTCCCCTTCCATCTACAAGCTACAACCCAAGCCTTCAATTACAGAACTCCCTTCTCATCATGCATCTAGACTGAAGCTCAGCTGCTGTCAACTTTCAAGACTGCCAGCTGGTCGTTTATGTATTTCGGTAGTCTCTAAATCCACTCATAATATGAATTTACATGTGGCTACTTATTGATTTGTTATTATTCAACTTTTGCTGAAAAAATTTGTTTAATAACGTTGGGGCAGAGATAGAGCTAAAAAATTCGAATATGGTGAGAATGGCTTAAACAAGCCGATCTGACTGTATACGGTTTTTTTTTTTTTTTTTTTTTACCTCAACTGTATACGCTTAGTTGTTAGGTGTTTTTATTAGATATCTCTATAAAAAAAAGTATTCTTAATTAATGTTATTGTTACCCCGTCTATCTTCACAGGGCTGGATATAATCAAC
Organism: Quercus lobata; assembly: GCF_001633185.2. Classification (NCBI taxonomy): domain Eukaryota; kingdom Viridiplantae; phylum Streptophyta; class Magnoliopsida; order Fagales; family Fagaceae; genus Quercus; species Quercus lobata. The sequence continues at coordinate 23,991,933 of NC_044906.1, read as the reverse complement.
TAATTAATATTATATATATAATCAGACACCTCATGCGGGAGAGCATGAAGTTCTGCTGTGTGATGCTCTCTTTGAAAAGATAATTGAAATAATCATTAAAACCTCAAGATAAGAACAAAAAGATAGAGACTTTCGGTTTTTTTGGTTCAATATTTCAAGACTTTTCCTATTAAAGAATAAGGATTCTTTGTAAGACTCTTTGTTTTCTTTGGTTCAATGTTTCAAGCTAAAAACTTCTTTCACTTCTACTCATTTATATGTACATGCTTATAATCCTTCATGTCATCTCAAATACATCCCAACCAAGAATGAGGTCATATACCTTCAATCTTTCTAAGACACCTACCTAGCACCAGCTCCTGTCATCCCATCTAATGTTAACCCGTATTAGTTGGCTATAACCAAGAAAGAGAGCCTACTTTTTTTATTGAGTCACAATGATGACTTTTTTTTTCATGTTGAGATTAGATATTGTGGGTTCTGTAAATGATGTGATTAAAAAGTCATAAGTTTTAGATTTCTTTGTAATTTTCTATTGCTATTTAGTGCAATATCAATATGAGCTATGATGATAAAATTGAAAGACAATGATGATTTTAGAGTATTTTTCGTGTTATTTTTAAATGTTTTATTTTATTTTATGTGGAAGCCTATCTAAAGGCCATTAAATCTTTATAAATGGAAATGTTTTTAACCATTTTTTTCTTCATTTTATTATTGTTGACGAAAATTGTTAACTAATATTTAACAATAATTGTTATATTATGTTTAACAAACGTTGTCAACTTATGTTTAACAAACGTTGTCAAATTATGTTTAACAAATATTGTTAAATCATGTTTAACAAACATTGTCGAATTCGTCAAACATAATTTCACTCATAGGCCTTTTGGCTTATGAGTTTTATTGATGTGAGTAGTGCCCATTCAAGATAATATATCTCTTAATTACAATCCCTTATTTCAAGGGAAGACCCTTTGATTCCAACCATGTCGTCTTTGTACATGGGTTTATTTATTTTTATGTTTAATGGGATATATGTTTTTATTTATTTGTGGTTGCACCTAATAATTTATTTAAGTTGCCTACATACCCTTGGCGGGGATCAAGCCACTTCGTAGTTCTTAATTTGAGGTTTTAGATTCAAAATCCTCAAATTGATTTTGCCCAATTTAAATGATGGACATTTAAGTCAAATACTTTGTATTTAATTAAGTATCAACTTAATTTTACTTTTGGGTGAGATAATTGGTTTTAATCTCAAGGATAAGACCATGTTTTCATGGAAATTGAATCAAGGATTCTCTTTTTGAGAAGTTAAAGTTCCAAGTAATTTTCCCTTTCTTTCATTTGCTTCTTTGTAGGAATTTTAATAATATTTTGATTGAGGTTTCTAAATTAAATTAAGGGAAAGAAAAACTCCTTTGAAGCAATTATTATTTTTTATGAATATTGGAGATTAGAAAGTTTCCTTAAATCAATTTTTATGGTCATTTTATTTTGAGAATTATTAATTCCAATCTTGATTAAGAGATTACAAATTCCAAAGAATTTGTCATATTGGAATTTGAAGGAATTAGAATTTCTCATTTTATTCAAGGGAGTCGAGGATTTCATTAATGGGATAGAGTCAAGAACTCCATTGATAGGGTAGAGTCAAGGACTCCAATTATGGGATAGAGTCAAGGACTCCATTGATTGGATAGAGTCAAGGACTTCATTGATGGGGTAGAGTCAAGGACTCCAATTATGGGGGTAGAGTCAAGGACTCCAATTAAAAGAAAAGATATTACACCACAACTTGAGAGAATTTTTATTTGGTAATTTTCAAATAGGATTTAAGAGTCAGGGACTCTTGTATAAAGCTTCATGTATGGAGTTAGGAACTCCTCATGAAACCCAACCCTATTTGTTTTCCCAAACAAAAATTATTTGAAGAAGGTTGAGAGAAAGATTTTGGTAGTGAGAGAATTTTTATTTGGTAATGTACAAATAGGAGGTATAAGTCAAGGACTCATATTTAAAGCTCCATGCATGGAATTAGGAACTCTCCATGAAACCCGATCCTATTTGCATTACCAAGCAAACATTCAAATTTGAGAATGAGGGAAAAAGAGATTTAGGGAAGAAAGGGACTGATGTGAAATCCCATATAGGAACCTATGCTGCGTATTTCTCCTCTGCTTGATGTTGCTCTCTCTGTCTGTGCCTCTCTTTTTTGTCTTCTTTCTATGTCTTTGCCGTGTGTGTGTGTGCACTTGCTCTCTTTTTTCCTTCTTTTTTCTCTTCCCCTTTTTTTTTCCTTTGTGTGTACCCCCTCTACTTATAGAGAGATTCCAAGGAAGTTGTTCCCTTATTTTTCTCTCAACTGATCAGATCATGGAGCAGTTTTCGTCAGTTTTTCCTCCACAGCTCCTAATTTCATGTTGAGCCGTGACCCATTTTTCAGCTTCTTTTCTCTTTTATTTGTTTCGTTCCTTTTTAAACTCCCCTTTTTAGCTTGTGACACCCCCACTTTTCAACTTTTCAGGTCCACTTTCACCAAACCGTGTTCCTTACTTTCTGGTGATGCCACTTCCTTATTCACTTTTCAGCTTTTGTTTTTTTGTTTTTGTTTTACTCGTTTTGTGTCTATCTTTTGCTTTTGTACTAGGCAGCAGGCTATGAACGTGGCTCATATTTTATATATATATATATATATATATATATATATATATATATATATATATATATTTTAGTATTAGCTAGATGCCGACCATACATGACCACATTTTTTTTTTTGAACCTATGCTATTGTTTAATCCTAGTTGCCATGTACATGCAAACCTTTTTATAAAGTAATTTTTTAGTTTCAATAATTACATTCTCTATATGCCAGTACAAACAAATACTTTCCTTTTGTTGAGATAATGAAATGGGTGTTTGAGATTTGTGGGTTGGTATTTGGTTGTGAAAATTGAGTAGTTGAGGATGTATTTGGAGGTTGCTTGAATTTTTGAAATTTTAGGATATGAACATATTTTATACTTTGAATTTGAATTATAAATTTCAAATTTTTAAATCATTTAATCAATTTAAAAAATAAAGTCTACATATAATATAATATGTTAGTCTCCTAGAAATGTCCAAAAATCTTGACTGTTCCAACCATAGAAATTTAGATCAGTAGAGCAATTTAACTCCATATTTAAAAACCAATTCTATGACAAATTTTTTATTGTATAAAATATGAATTAAGAAAATTGAGTTTCAAAACATTTAGCAATATTATGGTAAAACATAAATATTATACAACAAAATGAGTATTATAAATAGGTCTTAAAAAACATAAAAATTATTTCAAATAATTTTGCAAAGTGCCTACACATTGTGTGAGAAATTATCTTGTTGATATTAACTCAACTTCTCAGCCCTTTTATTTTCAAGCCTAAGCTAAACTTTATATTTTAGTGAAATGGAGAAATATTTTGAAATGATGTCGAAATATATTGTTTTCTAACCAAATTGAAATAGAATTCGGTACAATATTAACTCCCTTGAGCCTAGCCCAAGACATCTTTCTCTTTAAAGTATCACCTACTTTCACCAAAATAAATAAATAAATTAATTAAATAAAATAAAATAGAAAGAAAACTTCACTTTCATTTTAAGAACCCATTTCATTTTCAATGGTCAAGGGTCAAGAACAAATGAGCTGCATTTTTAATTTATATGATTTATTTTGCGTTTTTATGGCAAAATAGTAGTTGCACGTAGTGGTGTGCATAAGCTAGGTTAGGTTGGGTTGGGTTAAGGGGTTTTTTCAACCCAACCTACCATGGTGGGTGTGAGCGCAAGGGAAGGAATAATGGATTCGCCACCTAGTTATATGGCCTAGGAACCATGAATATAGCGTCCTTTCGAGGAAGGACCTCTGATCGAACTATTAGAGTTTGAGTTCGGAATTTAGGTATGCTCTTGGGAAAATGTTAGGCACCCAAGATCGCCCAACCTTAAGGTTGGCCTCCCATCATTGTGTCCTACATCTTAACCCTATTAAAAACTACTTAAATACTTGTATTCTAGACTCACACACACACACACACACACACACACACACACACACACACACACACACACTAACATACATCTAACAAACAATCATGACATCATTCATCCCAAAAAAAGCATACTCATCTACCTATCCAAACAAAAAGAACCAAACATATAAAAGAAACCCTAGCATTCATCTAATATGTGACCCTATCATACATCTAAACAAGGTTGTAGCCTCAAACATGGCAGCAAGCATATAGTCAAAAAATACATATAAAAAACAAAACGTTAACACATTAGAAACCCTAATCATACATCTAAAAACCCTAACACAAATGCGTGAACATTGCTAATGCATGACTTACCCTTTACTTACCTCTTAGCAGCACAGCATCTATGGTATCAATGCATGAACATGTTAATGAATGGCATTAAAACTAAGAAACCCTAAATTAAACCCTAATCTAGACATGTGATAACAAACAAGCATGTTAAAAGGTGAGCAAGCATTTTATGAGGTTTAAAAACATGTGAAAAAGAGACTATGCAGACAAACATGTGAAGGTAGCAATAAAACAAACAAAAATTAGGGTTTTTGGGTAACAGCATCACGCACGCTAGAATAAGTCTGTATACGCATGAGTTTAGCTTGCGTGCACAGGCTAAGTCATGTGTACATAAATCCTTACCCAGAAACCCTAATCAACACAAAAACAAAGCAGAAACCAAACAAAACATAAAACATAAAATCTAGCAACCTAACACACTTGAAGACATAAAGAAAACCTAAAACTAACCTAAACTAACATGTGTAAGCATCAAATAAACAAAATAAATGGATTAAAACAAATATTGAAGGTAGAAAATAAAAAGAAAAGTTTAAAAGAATTCTTTAAAGCAAAAGCTCCTAGGCTTGATTTTTTACCGTTCCACTTAGTCAAATCTATCACAATTCAATAAAATGGCAATTAATATTCTTAAACTCAAAGGATTGGGGCTAGAAAGGTCTCAATCAAATAAAAAGAGACTTAAGGGTGTTTTGTGAAAAAACTCCGTTTTGATTTACTATTTTCTAGTGAATATTAGGTCTTTCCTGTGAGATTTATGTGTGTTTTGAAAATGTATCATGTAAGGCTTTTTATAGTTGAAAAAATGGGGTTTGGAACGGCTCCCAGACAATGTGAGATTCATTCTAAACCTTAACCATTATTGCAGAAAATTTGTCTTTTTTATGCTTCTGAAACCCTAGCTACGTGCACAGGAATGTGCCTGCGTACACATGCATTGGCTCGCATACGCAGGCCGCGACCCACTTGCGCAGGCTAAGGGTCACTTTGGTTATTTTATTTCCAAAAATAGATTTTTGCTTATTTAAAATGTTGTATTTTCCATTTTAACACTTCTCAAGTCAATTTAATATTTGATTGGACTCTAAATAGGCCTTGAGCCTTAGAGTTCGAGTATCATTGGGGAACATGAGCTTAAACTGTAAGAGGTACAAAATACGGTGTCTACAATGGGCTTAAAAAAAATCCAACTCAACCCATGTGGACTGGGTTGGATTGAGTTAAACTTATGGGTTGGACAATTTTGTTTTTATTATTATTATTATTATTATTATTAAATTGTGCACTAGAACACCACCACAAATAAGAGCAAATTTATAACTAAATAATTTAAGCATAACACCAATCCAACGCAAACTATATGAGGACACTTAGGGTTTGGGTTTTATTTAGGAAGATGGATAAAAAAGTAAATAACAAAATTGTATAATATAGCTTTAAATATATTTTTTAAAATTGAAATTTATATTAAATATAGGTGAATTGGGTCAAGATAGGCGGATTTGTGAATCTTATGATCCGAACCTAACTCGCCCCACTGTAAAAAAAATTAAGAAAAAAAAAAACTCTCAACCCAATCCAACCCACCAATCCCTAAAATCTGACCCAATATAGTGGGTTGGGTTAGATCAAATCGATTTTGTTAGATTGACTACACACCTCTAGCTGTCCATTTGGTAAGTATGGTCACATGTGAATAAAGTTCAAGAGAAATGTTAGTATATATATATATAATAGTTAGCCTACATGGGCTTAGACCCATTGTACTTCTTGTTGTACAATGTTCTACGCACAATATATAGACTATACAAGTTTATTCTCTATCTATATATTCTTAACAAGGTATTAGAGTCATTGCACGAATCTAGTATTTTTATTCATCAAACCGCCAACGCAGAGGTGCAAGAAGCTGCTGCAAATTGACTCACGTGCTCACAGGCCACCTCGCGCTCCCATCTAATCTCACGTGCCACCACGTGAGATCTCCTGATCAATTAATAGAGTTAATTATTGATATGATCATGGTAATTTGACATAAAAGTCCAGAATCATAAACTGATTGTGACTTGAAATTTATGAAATTCTTCTTCCTAGCTTGATGTATCTCAAACCAGGTGGTCAATATTAATGTTTTTTTCTCTCAAAGTTTGTCAGATTTAAATAATTCTCAATTGTCGTGTAGTTGTGCAACTGGACATTTTATTCCCTTTTCCTCTGAATTCCATCTAATGTCCATACCATTGTGACGGATGCGATCCTAAACAAAATCTCTCTTATATTCTCGATTTTTTTTAAAAAAAAATTTGTCGCAAACCCTGAGTCTGAATAGACATGGATTTGGTGAGACTAATTTTGGAAATTGTCTCTTACTTTTGTACCTGCACAATCGACCATGCAAACTACTTTACCAATCTTCGAACGAATCTTTCGGAAATATCGTAATGTCAAGAATGAACTCGGGCACCACCGCGAAGACCCAAGGACAAGAGTTGAATGTGAAGAGAGACAACACATGATGACACGGAGCGAACGCGTGAATGGCTGGTTGCAGAGCCCAGCTCTCTTCGGAAGTGAAGTGGACGGTATTTTACAAAGTGAAGCGAAATTGTTTACTTTATTGCTCCATGTTCCGAGAAGGATATAATATTAGAAAGGATGAACTAATCAATCTTTGGATTGGAGAAGGGCTTTTAGATGAGTACAGAAACAACAACATACATGTAACCTTCAATCGTGGAGAATTTATTATTGGAACTTTGAAGCTCGCATGTTGAATAGAGAGCCATGAATCTGAATTTGTTAGGATGCATGACGTGATCCGGGATATGGCCTTAGCCAATTCATGTGGGTGGAACAGAAGCAAAATTCTTGTACTGCATGGTTCTGAAGAGTTTGTTGGGATGCACGACATGATCCGTGACATGGCCTTGTGGTTGGTATGTGGGGATAGGAGAGACAAATTTTTGATACAGCTTGTCAATTCTATTAATGCAAACCGAATCGAAAGATGGGAGGAGGGAGAAAGAATATCAGTATGGGGTCATCATATTAGTATAGAATGTTTCATTGGAGAACCAGTTTGTCCCAAGCTCTTGACTTTGATGGTCAAGGATACTATGTTGAAGATGTTCTCAAGTCAGTTCTTTCACTGGATGCGTCTCTTGAATGTTTTGGACTTGTCAGGTAATTGTGGCTTAGTTGAATTACCTACGTCAATTAGTGAATTATTCAATTTGCAATATCTTAATCTGTCAGAAACGGCTATAATGGGGTTGCCATCAGAGCTCAAGAGGCTAAGAAGATTGAAATGTTTGCTATTGGATTATCCAAAGAATCCTACAGAAATCCCGAGGGAAGTGATATCAAGTCTGTTGCACTTGCAAGTGTTCAGTATTGTAACAGATGAGTGTAGTCCCTCTCAAAGTACTGCATTGTATGATGAAGAAGGCTTGCTGGTGGAGATGGAGCGCTTGGAAGAGTTGGGTGACCTAAAGGATCACAATACGATCAGCCAGTGGTGCCAAAAGAATATCAGTCAGCCAAGTTACAACAGTGTAAGAAAAAACTCTCACTCAACACTTGCTTTTCTTTGAACATTCTCAGTCTATCATTTTCTTCTCTGACAAGAATGAAGCATCTAGCGAAGCTCGAAATAATGTTTTGTGAACAATTGGGAAAGTTGGAAGTTTCACTCGATGAATGTCAAATCTCTAACAATAGGGATTTCACAACGCATGACTTCTTTCATAGCCATTTTCGTGATGTGGTGATTTGGGGTTGTGGTTTGTTAGACGCGACATGGCTCATTATGCTTCAAGGCTTCTAAAGCTTACAATAGTTGAGTTCATTATGGAAGCAATATTATCAGATCATTATCATCAGGACATTTTCTCTAGTCTAGAAACTCTTCACTTGCAAACTTTATCCAATCTACGAAGCATCTGCCCAAAAGCCCTGCCCTTTCCTGCTCTGATTGATATCCATGTAAGTCAATGCCCAAGTCTAGAAAAGCTCCCTCTTAATGCCACAAGCTCAAATGGTCTAAAGCAAATTAGGGGAGAGGCAAGCTGGTGGAACCGGTTGCATTGGGTGGACATGGCCACAAAGGATGCTTTCAGATCAAAATTCATAGTCCCAAATTATGTGTGAAGAAGAGAATTAATTTCAGACTTCCGGGTAAGTATCAAATTTTTATCGGAATTTTTTTGTTTCCCAAATAGAAATGGAAACTTGTCTGTTCTTTTTTGGCCATTCGTAACAGTAATGCACTAGGGCTCATTAACACTTTTCTCTGCCTTTTAGTGAACTCAGAAAATAATGGAGAGACATAAACCTCGAATCTCTTATAGTTTATATTCTTCTATTTACTCTGGCTGTGAACACTGTAGACGATGACCATAAATACACCACCTTCTTTTGTTTCGTTAATCTGTCCTTCTCTAATATTACTTGCTTTCCAGTATTACCTTCTATTGTTTTGCACATTAATTGCAGTGTCCTAAAACATTTTCACGATGTAAAAACAAAAAGAAAATTGTTTTGAAAATTTTCGGTTTTGTTAATGTAGCTCATATATACTAGAGGAAGATTTACAGGTTTACGTCAGAAAGGTTAATGAGAATGACAGAAAAGTGCTAAATTTCTAAAAACATTAATTGAAATCTAATACTTCTATTTTCACTTATAAGATCCAAGTAGTTGTTTTGATTAGGTGAGTTATGTATCTTTTGATAACAAATTTGGTGATCAATGATCATGTTAAACTGAGTTTCTAAACCTTTTTTTTTTTGCAGGAAAAGTGTGGGAAAATTTACATGGGACTATCTCATGCAAGTGTGTTAGGTACTGGCTTTCCTTGATGATCTTTCGCGAATGCTAGATGGATTTCGCATTATATGCCCTCAAAGACTCAACTGTTTGCAGTATGTTTGTTTTGGTTGGTTTCATGATTTCCGTTGTGTTTTGTTGTTCTTCCCTCGTAGTATGGCTTCTAGCTTTGGTTTGGTGCTACAAATACACCCAAAAAAAGAAGATTTTGTGGACTTGTTGGTATGATGTACTTTCTATTTTAGTATTTTGTTTATGGTGTGTATACACTACTTTTTTATGTTGTGGGGATTTCAATTTTTTGCTGTGTGATCCAAAGTTAATAAAATTGTACTGAATTTGGTGTGCTTCTCTACGGTGTGCGTTGGTTGAGTTTAATTCATCAAATTATTTAATTTAAATTCTGATTTCTGAGATTAACTTTTAATTTCTCCAATCAATTTTTCTGATCTTTAATTTTATTTTTCCCGATTTATATTCTGATCATTCTTTATTGAGCAGCAATATAAAAGTGTTGCATTTATGCAGTATCATATTTAACATTGTGTTATTCTCAATATATATATATATATATATATATATATAACGTTATGTATGAGACATGAGTACGTGCATCCAAACAGTTGTTAAATTTTTTTTCTTTTAGAGGAAAAAAAAAAAAAAAAAAAAACCTTAACCCAGCACCAGCGGCCTTTATGTTACATCCACTATGTTCGTGTTTGCCAACAGATTAAAACTCTTTACAAAATATTTTAATATTCCATGGAGTTTACTAGTAAATTTTAATAAAAGCGAAAGAGGTGCTAATGCTGTGCAAGTATGAGTATGACAAGATGTATACAAAGAGCATACCACAAATAGAAAAGAAAGAAAAGTTAAAAGAATAAGAATGAAAAGTATAATAGAAAGGAATTCAAAAATTCTAGGAGCCTTACGACAAAAGATGTAGGAGATATCAAAGTCCATTCATATCCAACATACTCCCAACCCGCACGAACCTATGTCAAAGGAAGATCCCACTGGACCCAGCCTGTGCAATCTGTAATCAACATGATGAGACGGTGGCTCACGCTCTTTGGGGATGCCCCATGGCTAGAAATGTATGGGCAATGGTGGCTAGAAAGTTGCAGAAACCGAAGCTCAGCTGCAGAGGACTTTATAGCTTGGTGTGAGAACTGATGGCTGTGTTGACGACAAATGAAGTGGAGGTTTGGGCTATAGTATCATGGGCCATCTGGAACGCACGAAACATGTACCTATTTGACAGAAAACAAGCCCATCCCAGTGACATTTTACTTGGCGCAATGACACTGCTGCAAGAATACCAAAGGCTCAACTAATGATGATGTACACCAGTGGCCGTGGTTGTTTTCTTTGTATGTGTAAGGTTGAATTTATTCAACCATCTAATTGGCTTTATTCCGTGCCAAATTTGCTTGTATTTCAGCATTTAGTAACCTTGTATTTAGGTGGGTTTGTTGTAAGGGTAGTGAGTGAGATAGAGTGATGTTTGCTCAAGAGTGTGCAAGAAAACAGAGACTCGCGGCTTGGCCTCGCGGGTGACTCGCAGCTACAAGCCGCCAAACGCAGCACACGTGCCAAGCATGCCGGAAGGTGAACAGTCATGCTAGCTGGAGCACTACAGGACAAAAACAGGACAACTGGCCATACAGTTATCTCGCGACTGGATCTCGCGACTTAGTCAAGCCGCGAGTTCAAGCCGCGAGCCACCCCTGTTTTGTAAATCCTGACGTTTCACATTCCTTTCCCACTCCAGTATAAATACCCATTTTACCCATGATTGTAAGAGAGCTTCCAGAGAGATTTTTGAGAGAGAAACCCTAAAGAAAAACAAGATTGATTCACCAACAATCTATACATTAGAGTCTCTTCAAATTCCTCAACTCTCTTCATCTCCATTGTCAAATCATTGAGAGGCATTTTACCAAACCTTGTTCTCACCATAACATCACTGTGAGAGAGCTGTTTGGATTTCTGGGAAGCAGTTAGGAAGGAACCAATCTTCATTGGTTGATACTACGGTCTAGTAGCGGAATCCGGGAAGCTAGAAAAGAAAAAGGTTCGGCGCAACCTCGTTAGAGCAAGAAGTTTGGAGGGCTTAGGTGCATTGAATAGATTAGGCTTGAAGGGTCTATTACTGTCCATGTATCCCAACTATATTTTCTAGTGGATTGTTTACCGCTTGGAGGGCGGCGGAGAGGTTTTACGCCGAGGGTTTCGATTTCCTCTTCGATAACACATCGCGTGTTGTCTTTGTGTTTGCATCTTCCTTCCCTTTTATCTTTGCCTTTTATTATCTGCTGTGGGTTGTGATTTTAATTTGGCTTAGATAGTTTATCCAATTCTATATTGTAGCTTATGTTCATTTTCCGCACACTAGTTGTTTGACATAATGCTTGAATTGGTTAAGTTATAATTTGGGGGTCTAAACGTTCAAGGGTGTTTATACACATACTTGAACTTTCACTTGGTATCAGAGCGGGTACACTGTTATTGGTTTCAATACCATCGTGTGATCCTTGACTCCCTTTTGAGATGGATCGGTCTCAATCCCTAAATGCTCCTCCATATTTTGATGGTAGTAATTATGCTTTTTGGAAGGTTCGCATGAGAGCTTTTCTGTGTTCTATTGATGAATCTGTTTGGGATGCTGTTGAGATAGGTTGGACCAGGCCTGAGGAAGCCAAATCCACATGGGATAAGGTAGCACTTGCTGCATCTAATGCTAACAGTAAAGCACTCAATGCTATTTTCTGTGGTGTGTCTCCAGATGAATTTCATAGGATTTCTCACATCACCGTTGCCAAAGAAGCATGAGAGATATTGGAAACCACCTATGAAGGCACGAAGAAAGTGAAAGACACCAAGTTGCAAATGCTGACCACTCGGTTTGAGGAGCTCAAAATGAGTGAGGATGAGTCCTTTGACTCTTTCTATGGGAAGCTAAATGAGGTGGTTGTCAGCAAGTTCAATTTGAGAGAGAAAACGGAGGACTCTAAAATTGTAAGGAAGATCCTTCGATCTTTGCTGGAAAATTTTCATGCTAAAGTGACAGCGATTGAAGAGAGCAAGGACCTTGATGACATCAAAGTCCAGGAGCTGGTTGGTTCTCTTCAGACTTATGAGATGTCGCTGCCCAATCAACGGAAGAGTAAATCTCTTGCCCTTAAGACCATTAATGAGAAGGTAGAAGATCAAGACTCATCGGGAGAAGATGTGGTTGACAAAGATGTTGCATACCTTGTCAAAAATTTCAGAAAGTTCTTGAAATTCAAAAATAATGGCAAATTTGATAATAAAAGAAAATTCCAAAGTTCTGGAAGGGAGAAAAGGGAATTCAAAAAGAAAGATGGAAAAGAATCCCAACCTACACAAGGTGTCACTTGTTTCGAATGTAACGGGCATGGACACTTTAAGAAGGAATGTCTGAATTATTTGAAATCGAAAGGCAAAGTGTATGCCATGACATTGAGTGACTTGGATTCATCTGACTCAGAATCTGAAGAAAGCTGTGATGGAGAGGGGAACTACTCAGCTTTTATGACTATTGCTCATGTTGAGTCTTCAGACGAGTTGAATCTGCTTGTACGAGGCCTTGGAGAACATAGTGATGAAGAATCACTGGGAATTGTTGAAGAATCAGATGCTGAAGAAGATGAAAGCACAGCCAATCTTCAAGAGAATTATAACTCACTCCTGGAGAAGTCGGGTGAGTACACAAGGATGGCCAAGGCTGCTATGAGAAAAATGAAGAAGGCAGAGGAGGATTACAAAAGTCTCCTAATCCAATATAGGGAGGCCAAATGTGAGATAGAAACACTGAATGGTGAGCTGTCCAAAGCTTACACAAAAGTGAGATTTCTTGAATAAGAGGTTGTGCAAGCAAATGCTAAAATAGAGAAGGTCACCACCAAGAAGCTAGATGATGTTATTTCATCTCAAAAGAGTTTTTCAGACAAATCCGGATTGGGATATACCGGAGGAGGTAGCTCATTTGAAAATGTCACTAAAGAAGTGAAGTTTGTAAAGGTTAAAGATCCAGTTGTAGTTGACCTTACTACTGAGAAGCTCAAGATGAAGGAGAAGAAGAATATGGAGAACCAACAGTTGTTGAATCCCCGCAATCAATATGTGGGCGGGTCTGAATCTCGTGTCAAGTCTCGTCCACAACCACAAAGAGGTCCTAGATCAACCTATGTGTGTCATTATTGCGGACTTCAAGGGCATACTCGACCAAATTGCCAAAAGCTGAGAGCAAAGAATAGTGCAACTCCTCAAAGGTCATGAGGACCTAGAAATGATAGAAGAGATTGGGCAGGTGAACAATCTAGAGATCAAAATGGTGATCCCGAAATGATGAACGTGATGAAGATGATTGGTGCATTCACCAACTGCTTGGAAAGCTTCTCACGAAGGTTTGAAAGCCCTAACTCCCGTACCCAATCCTATAAGGAAATCACCCCAAACGCAAGTGACGTGTGGGTGAAAAAGGGTACTCATGCATAAGCATTACAACATGTCCATGCATTAATACTTCCTATGCTTTGCGACGATGTTTGTTTGTTTGCTTGATGTTTTTGCTGTTGGTTGGTTTACTTGTCTACTTGTGCATACTTTTAATTTATTTCGTTTTTTATCTATCTTTTTCTTCTAGTGTCAAAAATCCAAAAATCACATAAAAATTAGAAAATCAAAAAGTTTGATTGACATTGTTGAGCTTTTGTCTCAAAACTTGTTTTGCCTTGTACCTTTGTACTAGTGACTTTGTGCATTTTCGAGCATGGCTTGTCTCTTTGCACTCATATCACTGTGGGAAAAATCTTGAAATCTATGTGATTGTTGTAAATAGATCTTCAAACTTGTCATGAATGATTAGTGAATGGTTATGTTGATCTTGAGACATGCATAGACTTGTGTCTATATATCTTCCCACTCTTTATTTTTGTTTTTGCTAAAAAGAGCTCACCAAATGTAAATCTACAAATGAAAAGAGATATTGAGCTGCAAAAGCCTGTCGCACATTCTAGTATTCGACTAGGAAAAAGGGTAAGCGACCTTATATTAAAGAAAATGTTTATTCAAAAAGTCAAAGGCTTGTTCATTAAAGTGAAATATCAAATATCACTCTCACAATGAGAGGTGATTGTCTCAAAAGATCAAATAGATCAAATGTTATGATTGAAAGTGGAGTCAAATGTAATGCTCCAAGATATGTTATCAAGTTTTGTGGGAGGTCATATATACATATTTCTATAATTGAGATGGATCACTTGATCTAGTGCTAATTGTGTATGCCTTGGTTGAATTGATCATTGAAACTTCACATTAGACTAAAGACTATCTCATTGTTGATATCCACACACACAACACATAAGTTTATGTTCAATAAATGCCATATTCATTTGTGTGATTGTACTTGATGAAATGTGTTTTTCACATGCTCAATCTTTGTTAATTCAAACACAAAAAGATTTTTGAGTGTTTTTAGGTATTTTTGGAAAGTATTTTGTTTAAAAATCTGAAAATTTCAAAAACCCAGTTTTGCCCTGTTTTGGCGACTCAGTCACGGGTAAGTCAAGTTGCAAGCCTCAGTCGCGACTTCGCGGGTCATTTTTGGCGACTTGCTCGCGAGTGGAAGGTCCAGTCACGAGGGTTACTCAGAGATTTTCGCGGCTCAGCTCGCGACTCACTCACGGGTAAACCTTCCAGTCACGAAAAACACTTAGAAAAATTTTTCAAACTTTTGTCTTTAGTGTTTTGGCGGCTTAAATTGGCGACTTGTTGGCGACTCTCTTCAGTCGTGAAAAACGCGTGTTTGGCAAAAATAAGAGCAGTTTTTAAATCTTTTTCAGTTTTCCCTCGAACTTTTGTGACTGTTCATCTTCTCTCTCAAAATATCTCCTTCCCAAACACTCCGTGCTCCTATCTCAAAACTCCATTGTTGCGTATTTTCTGCTCAAAATCTTCAAGTAACAGGTATGGGTTTTCATTCTTGGACTCCTTTCTACTTGATTTTGTGTTTTTCCCCTTTGATTTTTCGCATTAGTTTATGTTTTTGAGATGGGTTTATGTTTCGGCTATAACTCTTTGTTCATGCTTAGCTTGTGGTTGCTGCTGCTTAAGTTTGAAATTTTTTTAGTTGTTGTGTTTGGTCTTCATCATGTGCTTAGCTGAATTTTTTTTGGTTACTCATTTTGACTAAACTTATGCTGATGGTTTGTTTCAAAATGTTCCTATTATGGATGTGTAGTTTACTGTGTTGAGTGTGCATGTTATATTGTGTGAATCCATTTGGAGCATCTGTTAAGTTTTACTATGCTGATTATGAGTCATGTCATTTTTCATTCCATTGTATGTCTCATTGACATATATTTGTCTTTAGGATGTTTTCTATCTCTGATGATTTAATTCTCCCTGTTGTTCTTGTGTTTCCTCTTTTAGGATTGTTTATCCATGTGGTGGTTCTAAGTAGCATAATGTTTAAGTGTTCCAGTTTATCTGTGTGGCTGCAATTTCTTTGTTAATTACATGGTACTGACTAGTTCTACACATGTATTGTTCTATACTGTTGTGGCCTCTTCTGATTGTTCACAGATGACTCCCTCACCTCCGAAGAAGAAAACTCCTGCAAAGAAGGCTGACAAAAGATTGAAAATGGATTCTAAACTGTTTAGGTCAATTCAACACTTTGAGAGATACAAGGATATCTTCTTGAAAGCAGGAATTATTCAAGAAAGATTTGTAGATTTGGAGGATTTAAGAAACTCCTTTATCCCCAGCTGTTTTGAAGGGAGAGGATGGGAAAAGCTTCTGAGTGATCTCCCTGTAGTGTGTGAACCCCTGATTAGGGAGTTTTATTCAAATGCTGTGATAAGGGAGAATGATTTAAGCTGCTGGGTTAGAGGTAAAAAATTCACTTTGGATGCACATGTCATTGATGATGTGCTAGGGCTTAAGGATTAGAAGATCAAGAGTTTGTCAATTACAAGGATAGGATTGTTTCTATTGAAACTGTTCAACAAAGGATAGGTGGACAGAGAGAAGGGAAATGTCTGAATACCACAGCTTTTCCAGTGGACATGAGGTGTCTAACAATAATCATGATGTTTAACCTCTACCCCATAAAGAAGTTGACTACAATCAACTGTGCAAGAGCAATATTCCTGATGGATCTCAAAGAAAAGAATTTCATTGACATAAGTTCCCACATATATGACACCATTGTGGATGAGACAAGAACAACCTCTAGGCCAAAATTGATCTTTCCTAGCTTGCTAATGAGGATCTTTAGAAAGAAGGGTGTTCCAATCCCTCAAGACATCAGTCCCATGTCCACACCCTCTGCAATTAACAAGCTTACCTGCAAAAGGATAAGTGTTAGGCTTCCAGGAGAAGAAGATGAAGGTGATGAAGGAGAGGGTGTCCCAATGGAGACTGAGGCAGAGGCAGCAGGGCATGCATCAACCTCAACACCCAAGAGGAGTGGCAAAAGGACTAGAGCATCAACTTCTTCAGATACACCTCCAGATGCTTTTCAAATCATTCTGGAACGACTTGATGGGATCAGAGGAGTCCAGACTGAGCACTCTGAGAGGATGAGAGCCATGCAGGACCAGATTGATATTTTGTCTGCAAAACTTGACAGCTTCACCACCCAGCATGGACAGTGACCCTTTGGCCATTCCGGTCAAAAAGGGGGAGATGTTTCTTTCTGTGGTTGATGAGATTGTTGATGAGAAGCAGAAAAGCAGCTCTTAAGGGGGAGTAATGTGTTGAGGGGGAGTTGTCAAGATCAGAGACTTTGTTTATATTTGCTTATGTTTTGGGTATTTAATGTTTATATGGGTTTGATACACTGTGGTTTTGGTGTATATTTGTTTCTAACTCATAACTTATACTCTTGGTTTAATCTTTTATATATTTTGTTGATGTTATTCAGTTTAATATTGTGTTTTGTACCCATGTGTTTTTGTAAGCTTTTAAGGTTAATGTTTTATGCATATTCTATAGGTTTTATGGTATGTACCTTGCTTAATGCAGCCTTTTATGCTATGTTGAAATCAGTATTTATATCTAAATGTCTTGCATTTTGATTTATGTACTGTCACTCTTGTACCCTTGTAGGATTGTTCCTAGATGCATATACCTTGTGTATTATGCATTGGTTGAGTGTTGAGCATACAAGTATCTTGCCTTGTTCTTGTTAACTTGTATGTCCTTGTGTTCATTCCAAGTGTGAATGAGCACTGTGATCACTACCTTGTGGTGTTCACTTGGTTGATTAAGCCATGATTTGTTTCTTAACTCCATCTTTGCTTGATCACCTTTAGTTTGCTTCATATGCATTTTATGTTTTTCTGCATACAATGATCATGGTGTATTGTTGTGTTTCAGGAGTTTCATGTTCTTATGATTCAAGTGCTTCACAGCTTCTAGAGTTAGGTGTGAGTGAGTTTTGTTCAACTATTCCCAACTCACATGTTAAGTCTAGAGTCTATTTTAGGATTTTGTCACGGAATAGCCAAAGGAGGAGATTGTAAGGTTGAATTTATTTAACCATCTAATTGGCTTTATTCCGTGCCAAATTTTCTTGTATTTCAGCATTTAGTAACCCTGTATTTAGGTGGGTTTGATGTAAGGGTAGTGAGTGAGATAGAGTGATGTTTGCTCAAGAGTGTGCAAAAAAACAGAGACTCGCGGCTGCAAGCCGCCAAACGCAGCACACGTGCCAAGCATGCCGGAAGGTGAACAGTCATGCTAGCTGGAGCACTACAGTACAAAACAGGACAACTGGCCATACGGTTATCTCGCGACTGGATCTCGCGACTTAGTCAAGCCGTGAGTTCAAGCCGCGAGCCACCCCTGTTTTGTAAATCCTGACGTTTCACATTCCTCTCTCACTCCGGTATAAATACCCCTTTTACCCACGATTGTAAGAGAGCTTCCAGAGAGATTTTTGAGAGAGAAACCCTAAAGAAAAACAAGATTGATTCACCAACAATCTATACATTAGAGTCTCTTCAAATTCCTCAACTCTCTTCCTCTCCATTGTCAAATCCTTAAGAGGCATTTTACCAAACCTTGTTCTCACCATAATCATCACTGTGAGAGAGCTGTTTGGATTTCTGGGAAGCAGTTAAGAAGGAACCAATCTTCATTGGTTGATGCTACGGTCTAGTAGCAGAATCCGGGAAGCTAGAAAAGAAAAAGGTTCGGCGCAACCTCGTTGGAGTAAGAAGCTTGGAGGGCTTAGGTGCACTGAATAGATTAGGCTTGGAGGGTCTATTACTGTCCATGTATCCCAACTATATTTTCTAGTGGATTGTTTACCGCTTGGAGGGCGGCGAAGAGGTTTTACGCCGAGGGTTTCGGTTTCCTCTTCGATAACACATCACGTGTTGTCTTTGTGTTTGCATCTTCCTTCCCTTTTATCTTTGCCTTTTATTATCTGCTGTGGGTTGTGATTTTAATTTGGCTTAGATAGTTTATCCAATTCTATATTGTAGCTTATGTTCATTTTCCGCACACTATTTGTTTGACATAATGCTTGAATTGGTTAAGTTGTAATTTGGGGGTCTAAACGTTCAAGGGTGTTTATACACATATTTGAACTTTCAGTATGCAATGTTGTCTTTAGTGTGGCCAAACGACTTTTTCCTATGCATACCCATGCCAAGCCAATCCTTCAATATTTTGTATTACGTTGGCCTGGCATTAGTTTTTTGTACATCTATACTTTTGACTCAATAATATTTCTATCGTTGCTGTAAAAAAAAAAAAAAAAAGAAGCTCTTTTCTGAAATAATAATAAATAATATAATAATAAAGTTAAAAAAAAATTTATACCCAAAAAAAAAAAAAAAAAAAGCTCGAGTGGTTGCTGCAAAGTAGCACAGAAAGCTGATTGGTCTCTTTTGGCAATATTTTTTTTTAATAGTTTTCTAATTTATTTGTTTATTTACAACCTTTTAAAATTTCATTTTTAATGGACAATTACTAAATTACATTTTAACAAACTTTCAACGAACAAGTAAGGGTAAATTCCATAAACATAGCCTGAGGTCTGAGCTGCCAACTAAGTTTAAGACTTTTCAAAACTAATTAATTTAGACCCTAAAATCAACTTAGTCCTTAAAACAATTAAGAAAAATAACTAACCTCACAATGTTTAGAAACTAACTTAATTTTCTAAATTGATTTTTACTGGTTTAATAACAAATATTAAAGTCCCAATATATAGCAATTAAAAAATAAAAAAAATAAAAAGATTGAACAAAGCGATTACAATTTCTTGAAGGTCTCAATTGTTACAAATAATCAAATTAAATAAGGATAACAAACCATTTTTCGAAGCTTTCATATCTCGCTAGAAAGAGAGGTCGAATAAAAGAAGGCCACTCAGAGACCTAAGGAAAGCAATATAAGAGAAGGAGAAGCAAGAAATGCAAAATAAATCAACTCACAAACTAATTAATATGTGGAGTTTCTCATACTAGAAATAGAACGGTGAGGTTAGAGTAGCCGAATAGTAACGAAATCTGTCAGCCCCAACTCTAAACTCGTTGAAGATAGTTAAAGCCTTTAGTTCTACTTATATTCACTTTCACATACAAGAATTTCTACCTTCAGCCATTAATGCTAATGGTCTAAGTAACCATGGTTGTTTGTAATTTGTAATTTTTGCTCTAGTAAAAAAAAATTTTATTTTTGCAAAATGCGATGTGGGTATTTTTTTGGGCATTTTTGATAAATAGTTTTATCTATTATGCATTTTTATGGGTTATATATATATATATTTTTGGTAAAAGGGAAGTATTATTAAAGAAAAACTAGCAATGAGCCAATACAGCAGGGCAAAGCCTATTACAAGCCACACCCAGACAGTCATCTGTTACAAAAGAGACCAAATCCATAGGTGGGGAAGAATGGACAACAAAGTCAGGAAGTTGAGAGAGGCCAAAAAAAGCTAATCTATCTGCACTTATGTTCGCCTCGCGATAGATATGCCTAAAACGAATATGGGGTATTTGACTAGCCAAGAGCTTACAATCATCAAAGAGAGGAGATATCACTGAATTACTATAGGAGGGGTTGCTAAGAGCATCAACCAGGGCCTTAGCATCCAGCTCAACAATGACAACTGGTAGCTTCAATTAATAACAAAGGAGCAAACCATCACGGAGCGCCCAGGTCTCAGCAGTAAAGCTATTAATCCTGCCCAATTTCCTAGTGAAACCAACCACCCAGTTGCCCCTATCATCTCTTATCAAACCTCCCCCTACTGCCGAACCCAGAGTAGCATTTGAGGAAGCATCAGTGTTGAGTTTCACCCAGCCTCCCAACGGATCTGTCTCAACACCTTAAAATTGTTACGAGCAGGTTGCGCAGCACAAAGAAAGAACTCTAAAGCTTGCGAATAAATAGTTTTGAAAAGGTAAGGATTAACTCTCTTGTTGGCAAAGACAATATCGTTCCTCTGTTTCCAAATCAACCAGAGAGCAAAGGAGAATAAAATATTCCAGGGAACACCTATTGCATTTTGAGAGGATTTAAGATTAGCATTAGCTATTAGCCAATCTCTGATTCCCTGAGAGAAGAAGTTGGCTTGTAAGCACTGAGAAACTAACTTGAGCCAAAGAGGTTTAATCATCCTGCAATCTCGGAGAGCGTGAGTGATAGATTCAGAATCTAATTGACAAACCGGGCAAGTGGTATCAAGAGGGATCCCCCTACTAGCTAGACAATCCTTAACACTTATACTGTGATGCATACATTTTCAAATGAACAATTGGATTCTGGGTAAAACAGGTAATTTCCAAATCCAAGAGCCTGAAAAAGATTCATCATCCATTAAGCCCGTAGCAAGTAAATAGGCACTCTTCATATCAAAGCCCCCTTTAGGAGAGAATTTCCAAGCCATCTTGTCACTGCATCTAGCTACAAGGGGAGTGGGGACAACCAGGATATCAGAAATCACTTCCTTGGGGAAATCAAAAGGAATAGCAGCCCAATTCCAACCATTCGAAGACAAGACATTTTTAATCTGCAAATCAACAAATTCTTGAGGGAGAGGACCTTGGATGCGGGATCTAATGGGCCCAAGGTTCAACCAGCAATCCGACCAGAAGTTAAGGCTGCTTTCATGGCCCGGAACCCACTTGACTCCTTTTTTGAAAGTATCCTCCCCTCTCTTGATACCTTTCCATATAGGGGAACACGGGAGATTTGCAGCATTCCTTGAACTAACTTTCTGCCTGTTGCAGTATTTGAATTTGAGCACCTTAGCCCAAAGGGCATTATTTTCTGAGTAAAGCCTCCAATTAAGCTTGGCCAGCAGCGCCGTATTTCTTCCCCTAGCAGATTGCAACCCCAAACTACCTGCCTCCTTAGGTTTGGTTACTTCCTTCCAATTAACCCAATGCATCTTCCTAACTTGCTTTGAGGAACCCCAAAGGAAGTTTCTATTAACTCTATCAATACCGTTAAGGATTTTACTAGGGAGATTCACATATTGCATAGCATAGTTAGGAACGGTAGAGGAGGAGGCGTGGATGAGAACCAACCGGCCAGCCATAGAGAGAAGGTTAGCTTTCCAACCAACAAGTTTTTTCTTGACGTTATCTAGAATGAAGCCAAAATCATGACTACGATCCCCTGGGTGCTTTAAAGGAAACCCCAAGTATTTGCCAAGATTAGGAGTTGATCTGAACCCGAGAATACTAGAAAAAAGATCTCTTTGGTCAGGATCCACATTTGGAGAGAAGAAAACACGCGACTTAGCTTCACTCACACTCTGCCCAGAACTTGAACAAAAATCTTGAAGAACATCATTGATGGCATGACAATTTTCCAAATCAGCACTAGCAAAGAGAACCAGGTCATCCACGAAAAAAAGATGCAAAAAGGAGGGTCCACTCCTAGAAGCTTTCACCGGAGACCAAAGCTTAGCAGCACATTTCTCCTTAATAAGATGGCCAAAAAATTCCATGCACAGAATAAAGAGATACGGGGATAGGGGGTCGCCTTGCCTAATACCTCTTGAGGGGTGGAAAGACTCAAGACAGCCACCATTAAAGAGTAACGATGTTGACACCGTGGAAACACAACTCATAATAAGCTCAATGAGGTTGTCAGGAAAATTGAAATAGATAAGCATATCTCGGATAAAACTCCATTCAATCTTGTCATAGGCCTTTTCTAAGTCAATCTTAATGGCCATATAACCTTTCCTTCCTTTAGCTCTCCCTATAGTATGAATTAGCTCTTGGACAATAACGACATTATCTGCTCTTCTTCTGCCCGGAACAAAAGCCGCTTGGCAGGGAGAGACAAGATTTTCCAAATGAGGTCTCAGACGGGCAACAATTATTTTAGATATAATCTTATAGACCGAGTTGCAAAGACTTATGGGTCTATAATTTCCAATCACTTCAGGACCTTGGATTTTAGGAATCAGGGCAATAAGAGTTTTATTAAGGTAGGCAGGAACCTTTCTAGAAGTGAAGACTCTCATGACCTCTTCCCTTACGGAATCCCCAACCAAGAGCCAAAAACGTTGAAAAAACCCCGCATGGAGACCATCTGGACCCGGAGCCTTATACGGCTTCATGGACCAAAGAGCATTCTTAATTTCCTCAGGGGTGACCAAGGCGCCAATGGAATTCTTATCCTCATCAGAGAGTTGCACTCTCCAGTGACCATCATGATTAGGGGACCGAGAGGCTTCCACAAGAGACGTGGAATACAGGGAAATGAAGCCTCTTCTAAAAAGCTCCATGACATCTCTCTCCTCTGTAATCCAACTCCCCCCCTCATCCTTGACTGAAGCAATATGATTCCTTTTCCTCCTCGCAAGAGCAGACACATGATAAAAGGAAGTGTTGCGGTCCCCTTGAACCATCCAGTTAATCCTGGACTTCAACATCCACAAATCTCTCTCTTGATCCAGGACTGCCTCAAGCTCTTGTTGCAGCTGGTTCTCAAGAGTAATAAGAAAGGTGCACAGATGGTTGGACAAGGCTTTTTGGGCACCATAGATTCTAGCCATAATTTGCCTCTTTTTCTGATGAATATTCCCAAAGTGGTCTCTGTTCCAAATAGTTGCCTCCCTGGAGAAAATATCAATAGACTCCGCCAGGTTCCTATTACTGCCCCACGCATTTGAAACAATATTGGGAAAAGACAAATCCGACAACCAGAAATCTTGAAATTTGAAAGGCCTATTGAGGTGCATTGCTTTGTGAGGAAGGATTTCCATAAGAACCGGACAATGGTCAGAATGACAGCGGGGGAGATGAGTAACCTTAGCATCCGGGTAGAGAACACACCAAGTCGGGTTCATAAAAAATCTATCAATCCTCTCTAAAATGAGATTATTGATATCTCTCTTATTTGTCCAGGTGAACCTTGGACTGGAAAACCCCATATCCACCATACTACAAAAATCCAGACAATCTTTGAAAGCCAAAGACCGATTGATACTAACCCCCCCTGCCTCCAAATTTATCTTCTTCAATCAGCGGTTCATTAAAATCACCCGCCATAATCCACGGCTTATTGTGGAAATCCCCAACCTTAATTAAATTACTCCATAAAATATTTCTTTCCTCAGTCCTAGGACTAGCATAAACAGCAGACAAAATCCAGGATAAATTAGAGGTACGTACCTTTACTTCAACATGGATCTCTTGCTTTGTTTTGGCAAGTGCTTCAACTTCCACTTTATCATCATTCCACAAAAGCCAGAGACCACCAGAAAGCCCAATCGTATCAGTGTGGATGGCCCCAACAAACGGTAGCCTATCTGTGATCTCTTTGGCTCTACTACCCCCCAATTTGGTCTCCATGACTACAAGGATGGCTGGATCATGCCTCCGAGATAACTCGTGAATGTAGCTCTGAAAAGACGATTTCAACGCACCTCTACTGTTTCAGATTAAGATATTCATAATGCGAGGATGGGAGGGTGGAGAAAAGGAAATCAAGTAGTGGAAGGGGCTCCATCCCCTTCCTCCAACGCCATACGCTCATCTCCCACATCTTCATACTCTAAGCTTTCACTAGAGCCAAGAATAGAAAGAGAACCAGTAGCTTCCGCTCCATTACCCATGTGATTGAAGAGTTGCTGCCCAACACAGCGAGTGAGATCAGCTTGCCGATCACCGAAAAACTGGACTGCACTGCTTTCCTCAACTTGGACCGATCCATTCTTCTCCAAGGCTACAAACTCAAAATTTCCTTCAGGGGGGCGAATAAGTTCAGAGTTGGAAGGGGAGGCGTTGGCAGCTGAAAGGGTAGTAAGAACAGCAGAAGAAAGCTTCCATTGATGAGTGACGGAAGTGTTCAGGTCTGGCTTAGGACGAATGCCCCTGGCAAGGGATTTTTTACCCCTAATGGATAAAGGGGTTCGCTTAAGAGGCTGGGCTGATGGACCAAGTTCAGAAAAAGAGCTTTGGCCCACACCAACGACAAAAGGATCACATTGGGACGGGTTACTCTTCAAAAGGCCCAACTTGGAGTGCTTTGAGAGAAAATTGGACCACTAGGAGACGTGCCCATGCATTCTGGGTTTTTTGGAGATAAGTGAGGCGACGGATTACGGACAGGTATGGCAGTACCTTCCATACTGAGGCTGGGTTTTGTCCCTTTGCGCCCACTAAACCTCCTCTTCACTACCATCCACGGACCGTACACACCCTCCTCCTCTGCTGCTTCACACACATTAGGTGTGTCACTATTGGCCGAAGCACACTTAGCTGCATGCTCTTCGCATGGAGCGTCCGCCAAACCAACTTGCATTTCCTCCACAGAGGCCGTTTGCTCTACTCCCTTGCGAATGGTGAAAGGATAGGCTTCAGCTCTATGTCCTAGTCTACCATAGGAAAAACAAAGGTTTTGGATACCTTCATAGCTCACCGGTTGTTTGAAACGACTGATGAGGATTGTGTTCACCAAAGGTTTATTAATATCAATCTGAATGCATAACCTCGCGTATTGGCCTCGAGCCTCTAAAGCCGTATGAGAATCAATCCTAAGGACCTTACCAACTGATTCACCAATCTGTTTAAGCACCTCAGTCTCATAGAGCTTAAAAGGAGGCTCGCAAAGCCTGACCCAGACAGCTATAAGAGAGACATTCGCCGTCGACGGTTTAAAGAAAGGTTCCCATGGTCTAATGGAGAGGAAGTGGTCTCCTATAAACCATGGTCCCCTCATTAGTACGGCTTCCAGCTTCCAGGTCTTCCTTGGAGAAGAACCTTACTAGAAAAAACCCATAACCAAGGTCTACACAGTCCATCCTACCCGTCGGCCTCCATAGGTAGGTTAGTTTGGAGCGCATATAAGAGAGACCAATGGTTCTTCCAAGAATGTATGGTTATGAGGGAGTTTGGATATGGCGTTTTCTTTGCTGCGTTTTCCTTTTTTTTTTCTTTTTTTTTTCTTTTTTTTGGAGCACGTGTTTTACCCCAACAGCGGTTACTGTTCATGTACTGTACATGAACAGTAATCGCAACTTTTGACCGATCTTTTGTGAACAGTGCATCCGTGCACTGTTCACGGACCCACAAATTTCATTTTTTATCAACTTTTTCATTAAAAATGGGTCCCACAGCACTATTTACACATTTAAAAATTATTTTACTACAGTGTTTTTCAGTTTTCAGTTTTAGCAAAATAAGTTCTATCCAAACAAACCCTATATATAACTTGATGAGATTGCTTTTTATAACTTGATGAGATTTCTCTTTATAACTTGATGAGAATGCTCTTGATGAGACCAATGGTTATATATAACTTGATGAGATTGCTCTTTATAACCGGACAAGAATGTATGTATAGCCTAACTGCAAATTCTACATTTGTACTATCCATCTAACTAAACAGTTTAGTAATAAACATCATCTTTCCATTCATATATATATTCTTCCAATTGATCATTATGGGGTCATCAAAAGACTACCAACCACCAATCTCTTCATATGACTCTGTTTCTCATTTTCAATCGGATAATCCTCCCAATACAATAAAGTTAAAGTGATTAAAAAAAATAATAATAAATAAATAAATAAATAAATAACCTACAATTACTATATTTGCCAACTATGAGGGTTGATAAAAAAATTACCAAACACCAAACCGAAGATCCAACTTGCTAAGAATTAAGATCGAGCTATACAAATAATTTTTCTGGACGACCTAGAAAAGTATTTTGCAACTAAAAAAAGGGTGTTTTAGTAATTTTCTTTAAATATATCAAAAGATTCCATTATCTATTTATTTACTATGCTTTACAAGTTAACTAATAATACGAGGTATTGGCTCATTTTCAATAGTTATCTTGTAATGGAGAATTGCAAACTATCTCATAAATAAAAGGGAGAAAGGGTCATTTACCCTTTTTTTTTATAAAGAAAATATATCTGAAAAAATAAACTCTATCTGAAGAAAGAATTCTCCCAGGTGGATTTGAAGAAAAAAGATTATAAATAAATAAACACAATATTATAAAAATGCTATAATATTTTAATTACATTTTTTTTCCAGAAATGAAGAGGTTCTTGGGCTTTTCCTCTTTTGGGCTGATTGCACTGGCTAATTAGGTTCAACTCCTCGAGTTTGACTCAGCCGAAGCCAGCCCATTACGAAAACAGCTACTTTGCAATCAAATCTTATACACCTCCCCACCTTATCCAACTGCGTCTCTTTCAAGTGAGCATATGCTCTTCCATGGATCCCCTTCAATTCTCCTCCACCCAGATTAACAAAAGCAACTAAAAAATACATACAATCCCAGTAATTCATTACTCTCTCTTATACACTTCCAGCAAAAGAGAGAGAGAAACAGGAGCCACACAAACACAAACACAAACACAAACACAAACACAAACATAAGTAAACACATACACACAGACATTACTTATCATGGCTTGTGCAACAACAAGACCCACCTTCTCTTTCCACCTCTCAACCTCTTTCCCCCAAATCTCATCTCCAAAACTCAAACCCCATTTCACCACCACCCCAACTCTCTTCCCCAAACTCTCACTTCTACACAAACCATACAAACTCACTACTCCACACTCCATTGACATCTCCAAAGAAGACACCCCCACCTCAAGCCAACAAACCACTACACCTCCTCCTCAAGAACCTCTAGAAGAGCCTCAAGAAAATATTGACAAGCGCCGCTTAGAAGAGAAGTTTGCAGTGTTAAACACTGGTATCTATGAGTGCAGGTCTTGTGGGCACAAGTTTGATGAAGCTGTGGGAGACCCTTCATATCCCATAGCTCCAGGATTGCAATTTGAAAAGCTGCCTGAGGATTGGAGGTGCCCAACATGTGGGGCAGCTAAGAGCTTCTTTGAGAGTAAGAGTGTGGAGATTGCTGGGTTTGCACAGAACCAACAGTTTGGGCTTGGTGGGAATGCATTGACTTCTGGGCAGAAGGCTATACTTATATATGGAAGCTTGTTGCTTTTCTTTGTGCTCTTTTTGTCTGGTTACTGGCTACAATAGTTAAAGAGCTGGGGAAGGAAAGAAATGAGTAATAGGTAATAGTTTTTGTAGCTCTCTTTCTTTTTCCTTTGAAGTAATTATTGGCGGTGTTATGTTTATGTGATATCAATGTGTATTTATGATATGGGGAAATGTTATAATTCGGGTTACTTGAGTGATTTATAAATGGTATATTTTGTTTTTACTAGTTCTCTGTCCAAATGAATTATGAATGTGTAAACATAGTAGCATTTGAAGAACTGCAATCCGACTGTCTGGAAAGTATGTCAGTTTTATTGAGTAATTGAAGCAAGATTTTGAACCATTATTATTTTATAAACTATAACTGTGGAAGGACTTTGGTTGTAAATTTGTAATGGCTACCTAGCATCCCTAGAATGCAGGGTATTCTAAGATTGAACTGATGGCATGCAAGAATTGAGGAGTGAGATCAGCCTCTTATATCTTTGGTGAGCAGAGAATAAGAAGAAGTTAAGGAAGAAGAAGTCAACAAGGGTTCTGTAATTTAATAGGTATAAATTTATCCTAGCCCCTTTCTATATGAGAATGAGAGTGTGCTTGTACAAACATCCTCATGGCTAGAAGTACATTCCTGCTTTTAAGATGTCTCGTAGGATTTAATTTGAGTAAGTAAATCACATTCGTCAAAAGTACTCATTTATTTTATCCCTATCATCCTGAACTAATGATAAGTTCTTCAAGGTCTCAATTGTTACAAATAATCAAATAAAGATAACACACATTATAATTATATCTCCTGGGTAGAATTTCTTGTTCCCTATTCTTAAAGCTTATCAATTCTAAAACTCAATATCTGTCCACATCTTTAACAGCGCATCTACCACTATCTATTCAGGTTTCAATTTTATCAATAAAAACATATTGTCAATTGGTAGCAATTGAATTGATTATTTGGTGATATTTGCTCCACTGGTTGGCTGAGTTACAAGTAACTTGAGCTAAAATTGTAGAGAAAAGGATTGGAAGGTTCTCCAGCTGAATTCGCTGAATTTCTACTATTCGATGTGTAGTGTTTTGAAGTCTAGAATTGGTTGGGCTTCTGGATTTTGGTTGACTCTGTTTCCTTGTTATGTGATTAACTTTCTCTTTTTTGTTTCTGGTAACACAAATTGTGTCAAATCATTGGAACTTTCTTTTCAGCTTCAATTCATGTCTGTTTTAGGCTAAACATTGATACCTTGTGTTGGAACATCCACAACTTCTAATGTTTGACTCTCTAATGCCCCATCATGACCTTTTCTTTTGGTGGAAACATCAGGAAAGCCAAAAAGTATTTAATAAATAACAAAAGAACAGTCAGACTTCTATACAAATTCTAGCTTTAGAGGTGATAATGCCCATCCAGGTTTAGGAATTCTCTTTCCAGCTTCCTTGGCCCAATCTGCTGCTCAATTTCCCAAACAAGGAGCCAATGTGCATTTTGAGTCTCAATCTCTGCCAATTTTATTATCTCTGATGATGGAGCTCAATCCCCATTTCCCCTCCAAATAGCTTCTATTCATAACAAAGAGTTGTTTAGAGTTAGTTTCAACAAAAAGTAGTTGCTTCCTTTAGCCCAATGTGCATTTTGAGTCTCAATCTCTGCCAATTTTATTATCTCTGATGATGGAGCTCAATCCCCATTTCCCCTCCAAATAGCTTCTATTCATAACAAATAGTTGTTTAGAGTTAGTTTCAACAAAAAGTAGTTGCTTTCTTTAGCCATCAAGCATGCCTAGTTAACTACTAAATTCTAATGCCTCAGTTTTAGCTTTCCCATCCATAACAATTACTGTGGTCTTTGACTACTTACTCCTTTTCTAGCTTGCTTTTTCAAAGGGCTTTTCATCCTTTGAAAAAGCACAGCATTGTATTTTAGAGTTCCAAGAGCTGGTGGCAACCAACTTTGTAGAGTAGGCTGACCTGTGAATGTAGGCCAAGATCTATGAGGTTGTTATTTTTCCACTCAAGCTGACCAATATCCTGTTGCTGCCTCGGATATGGTAAATTTTTCTGATCAGATAAATATTCTATTCTATACTTCACTTCACTCCTGGCTCTTTAGAAATGCTAGAGTCTGAAGGCCATTTTAATCTTTAAGCTTCAACTTTCTGAATTTAACAGTAGAAACAGAGTTCCAGACATGGCTGAACACACAGTAGCATTCATAGAGTATCCAAAATTATATCTAAACCAGACAGCTTCACCCATCTGCAAGGTAATGGTTCATGTTTGATTGTCTCTACATGTTTCTTACAAAGAGAGCATAATGCAGAACTACATCTTTTTTAGTTCTTGTAAAGGTTTTCTACTGTTGCTTGTGCACTAAAACAAGCTCCTCATAAGAGATGCTTGATTTTGATCTGTACCATATTAATTTTTATTCCTTAAATATTTCACGACACACATTGTATTACATCTTGAATTATTATTATTTTTTTTTATTTTATTTTATTTAAGAACAAACTATATATTTTTTATTGATGTAATTGTCATCCATACAAACATTTCTTGCAATGAAGTCTAGAATTTCATTCAGCCAGATGTTACATTCATCAAATCTACTGGGTATGTCTAAGAGATGTGCTACCATATTTCAACTCCAGTTAATATGTTTTATACTCCTCTGCCTGAACCTCTCAAGTGTGTCTCTTGCCTCATCTATTAGGTATCCAAATTTGGAAGGACTTGTTTCCTTTGATTTTAAATTTTAATGCTTGCATGATGGTCAGCGTGTTTCCTTCCAGTATGAGGTTTTGTATTCTCATGTTTCCTGCCATTCGAATGGTCTGGATCGTTGCCAGTGCTTCTATTTCTTCTATGTTGTGGGCCATCCAAACTTTCTTCCAACAGACTGTATAACTCTATCATCTTCATCTCTAGTGACCGCTCCAATCCCTACCATGTTTAACTTCTCAAACAATGTTTCATCCATTTTCACATTGTGTGCTCCTTTTTTCAGTGCCTCCCACTTCATATCTTTTCCGTTGTTAATAGTGTTTTGGATGTCTGTTTCTTGTAAAAAATTTTGCTTATACTCTACAGCCATACTTGCTAGTTGCTATCAGTTGGGGATCTTTTCTTTTGTCTCCATGATAGCATTCCTCTGATTCAAATGTTCCACAATATTACCAGAAACAGCTCCAATTTGGATTCTAGTGCTTGATCCATAATGTCCCAAACCAAGGCCATAGAACTTGGTTGTGGTTGGAAAAAGCTATGTTCTTCACATTGGAGATGAACAGGATTCCATACCTTATCTGCATATGTGCATTCACTTAAAGCATGAAGTATGGTTTCTTTGTTGCCCCTACACAACCTGCATGTCCTGTCGTCTACCACCCTTTTTATCCAAATCTGCATCTGCATGGAACGGATCCCTCCCTCTACTTGCCCTCCTGTAAAAATTTTCAACATTATTCAGTACTTTTTACTTCCAAAGTTTCTTCCAAAAGGTTTTTCTGTGGCGTTTGACATGTTAGAGCACTCTCCTATGCTTTTGTTTATTTGTCCTTCATTTACCACACAGTAAACACTCTATAGACAATACGCATGCCAGTTGAATTACCTGTTCAAATCAGTTTGTCCTCAGGTACATGAGTGCTCAAGGGTATTCATTTAATTGTTTCTTAGCCTCATCTAGCCACCCCACCCACCCCCCCCCCCCCCCCCCCCCCCCACCCCCACCCACACCCCCCCCCCCCTCCCCCCCCCAAAAAAACCAATCCTTTCTATCTTCATTCATCAGTTCAGTTACCCATGCTTCTTTGGGTATGACATGTTTTGAAATATATAACTTTTTATAGGTTGTGGATGTAGGTAGTCACCTTAACAAACCACCCCCCCCCCCCCCCCCCCCCCCCCCCCCCCCCAAAAAAAAAAACTCTTAAATGACTTTTCTTGCATCCAAAATACTTTTACAATCATGATGAACTCTTTGATATTTTAAGCTTCCAACAATGTGCATGCGGGGAAAACACTTGCTTTGAAGAGTTAAAAGGGAAATTGGATCTGGGCTTTGGATATATTTCGTAAGTTAAAGGTATTCCTTTGGAAGTATTGTTTTGTATCCACTACTTAACCACCCCCACACCCAACACCCCCCCCCCCCCCCCCAAAAAAAAAAACTCTTAAATGACTTTTCTTGCATCCAAAATACTTTTACAATCATGAACCTCCTCGGCACAGAATTTGCCTCGGGTTATCCTTGTTGAAGACTTGTACAAACCCATGGAGACAAGAAGAGAGACAGCTCAAATTCATCAAATTAGAGCAGGGCCGAGTTGGATGGACTCTATAATTCAATTCTTGAAGGATGATACTCTACCTGAAGAAAGGATAGAGACTGATAAAGTACGAAGGAAGGCCACAAGGTTCTGGTTATTCGAAAATCAGAGGTTATATAAGCATTCTTTTTCAGGACCCTATTTGTTATGTATTCACCCTAAGATGACTGAATCGCTCTTAGAAGAGTTGCATGAAGGAATCTGCGGAAGCCATACTGGTGGCAAATCCCTAGCATATAAAGCTATCACCCAAGATTATTGGTCGCCAAATATGCAGAGAGAAGCTCAAGAATACATCAAGAAGTGCGACCAATGCCAACGGTTTACGCCGAGCATACACTAACCAGGAGGAGTTCTTAATCCGCTATCTAGTCCGTGGCCATTTGCTCAATGGGGCTTAGACATTGTAGGACCATTCCCCAAAGCTGTGGGAAACAGGAAATATCTCCTAGTTGGCATAGATTATTTTACGAAGTGGGTTGAAGCTGAACCCCTAGCCAACATCAGGGACGTGGATGCAAAAAGATTCATTTGGAAAAACATTGTCACTCGGTTTGGGGTTCCTCGTGTGCTTATCTCGGACAATGGCCTTCAGTTCAACAGCAAAACATTTAGAAGTTATTGTGGCGAGTTGGGGATTACAAATAGGTATTCTACTCCTGCCTATCCCCAAGGAAACGGACAAGCAGAGGCTGTAAATAAAGCTATAGTAAACGGGCTAAAGAAAAGGCTAGATGACGCAAAGGGCAAGTGGGTGGAAGAACTACCACATATTCTTTGGACATATAGAACCACGCCTCATAGATCTATTGGAGAGACCCCCTTCTCGATGACTTATGGGGCCGAGGCTGTTATCCTTTTGGAGACTGGTTTTCCAACGTTGAGAAGCAGTTTATTCAATCCAAGTGATAACGATAAGCATCTAAAAAGGAATTTGGACTTGATTGAAGAAAAGAGGGAAAACGCAATGGTCCAATTGGCCTACTACCAGCAAAAACTGAAACAAGGTTATGATGCCAATGTAAAATTGAGACCTTTAACTCCTGGTGATCTGGTGTTACGTAAAGTTGTGGGCACTACAAAGAATCCAGCTTGGGGAAAGTTAGGACCAAATTGGGAAGGACCTTACCGTATCACCTCGGAAGCTGGCATTGGATCTTATTTTCTAGAAGATTTGGACGAGCATGTAATATCACGTCCTTGGAATGTAAACAACCTAAAGAGGTATTACTATTAATAAATATTTTTATGATCAATTTATTTATTCGTTATATAAGAAGTTTACACTTTTTACTTTTTAGTTCTTATAAGTGTTTAAACTTAAATTCAATCATGCCTGAAGTCCTCGGACCAGATGATTTGGGTTAGTTAACACTCGTTCATAGTTCTCAAGTGTTTAAACTTAAATTCAATCATGCCTGAAGTCCTCGGACCAGATGATTTGAGTTAGTTAACACTCATTCATAATTCTCATAAATGTTTAAACTGAAATTCAATCATGCCTGAAGTCCTCGGACCAGATGATTTGGGTTAGTTAACACATGTTCATAGTTCTCAAGTGTTTAAACTTAAATTCAATCATGCCTGAAGTCCTCGGACCAGATGATTTGAGTTAGTTAAAACTCGTTCATAATTCTCATAAATGTTTAAACTTAAATTCAATCATGCCTGAAGTCCTCGGACCAGATGATTTGGGTTAGTTAACGCTCGTTCATAATTCTCATAAGTGTTTAAACTTAAATTCAATCATGCCTGAAGTCCTCGGACCAAATGATTTTGGTTAGTTAACACTCGTTCATAGTTCTCAAGTGTTTAAACTTAAATTCAATCATGCCTGAAGTCCTCGGACTAGATGATTTGGGTTAGTTAACGCTCGTTCATGATTCTCATAAGTGTTTAAACTTAAATTCAATCATGCCTGAAGTCCTCGGACCAGATGATTTGGGTTAGTTAACACTCATTTGTAGTTCTCATAGGTGTTTAAACTTAAATTCAATCATGCCTGAAGTCCTTGGACCAGATGATTTGGGTTAGCTAACACTCATTCGCAGTCCTCGGACTGAATGATTTGAATTGGTTAGCATCACAATGCCATGCTTATAGATATTTATATAACTTTGAAGTTGCACTTGGATACCTTGGGCTATTTATTGGATTTGAATTAACTTGTAGTATTACCCTTGGTAAGATCAAGGTAAATTGCTCAATAACTTGCCTAAATTGCAGCAATGTTCATCAATATCCCATTAAAGTTACTTGCCTGTTTATAGGATGCGGTAGTGGATTTTGTTCAAGTTAAAGTGGCAAAAGGTCATCATACTTTGACAATGAATCTCATAACACACATTATAAAGATGTATGAAATAAAAGAGAAATGTCTTCATTGATAATAAAAAATGTGGCACATCCCTTATAAATGAAAACAACAACAGAAAACATATAAAAACAATAAAAATTCCCTAGCCTAAGCTTTTGTCTTAGAGACCACTGGGTCAACAGTTTGGCCGAGCTGAGGGGCAACAGTATCTGGGGCTTTCTTTGTGGGATCAGAAGAATTTTTCTTCTTATCCTGATCTTTATCCTTGCCCTTGAGAGTTTCAGTCTTTTTTCCTTGGCCACCATCTTGGTTGGAGTCTTTTGGAACTTCCGAGGGGGCAGGAGGGACTTGGTCTGCCTTTGACTGTGCAGATACCTGTGTGGCTTATTCAGGGTGAGAGGAGTCAGGACCTGGGAGCTCGTGAATTTCTGGATCGTAGTAAATGCTCTCAGGTCGCCTCAAATCAGAGCCCACAGGGACCCTAGCAGCATCAAGGGCTTTACCCCAAGAGATGTAGCAGTAATCCCTGCATACAGCGGTGAGTTCCTTTATGAGTCTGGCTTGAGTCTCCTCCACCCCAAGCGTGTAAGCAGCTTGCTTCTCGGCCTCGGCTGCTTCCTTAACCAGTTGGACAGCTTCCTTGGCCTTCCGAAGTTCTTCGCGAAGCTCCGTCACCAATTGCTTTTCTCTCGCCAGATTGATTTCTGTATAATGCAACTATTTACGTAGATCTTCAGCTTGCTTCTCAGTAGTCTTAAGACCTGCTTCAAAGCTGTCCCTTACCCTAACTACCTCCTTCAGCTGCTCGGCCAGTTTGGATTGGTTTTCTTTTAAGGCGCCCAGCTCTACCTCGACCTCTGACCGAGCATCGAAGGCTGCCCTGGCCTCGCTGCGGGCATCGTTAACCCAATCCTCGGCCACATAAACCTGTTGGGTAATCTACATGACGAAATAAAAGTTTTATTTTTAGTATAAAACATAGAGCAAAAACTTATGAAAATAGTCAAGTGTTTAGGTAGGGCAATAGATTAAACTACTTACCATGGCCACATCCCTCTTAAGGGATAAGAAGAGCTCCTGTTGATTGAAGCACCTGTAAGCCTCCATGTCTTTTGGAAGGAGGAGGGGCTGCTCCAAAACCTCGGCAACATGACCTGCATGCCCCCCGTGGTAATGTCTAATGGAGGTATCCCAGGCAATGGGGACACCATCCACCTCCAATTTAGGAGACCATATGCGTGATGGACGGCGCACTTGAGCCACAGGAAGATCTTCTCGGCTTTCAACAGAGTTAGATCTCCTACTTCTTTGGTCCTGGGACATCCTCTGTTGTTTGTTTCCCTTTGGAGTGCCTATCTCGCTTTCCTCAGGAGCCTCATGTTGCCTCTTTCTCCTCAGTTCAGGATTAAGCCTAAGATCAGCAGGGAGCTGAGGAGGGGAAGGAGGAGGGTTCACTGGGGGCTTGGACTTATTAGCTTCTTGGGGGGTAGGCGTCGTGTTCCTCCCCTTCATAAGCTCTCTCAAACTTTTGCCGGATTTTGGAGCCATTTCTTTAGCTTTGTTGTCTGAAGAGTCCTCCACGTAAGTGATTATAGGAGCAAAGGTTTGAATGCACGAGTACTCGTCAGTTTCTTCCTCGGCCTCCGATATAACAATGGCTTCTACTCCTTGCGTTTCTTCTTCTTCAAATTGGAACTGGTCAATTTCTTCCTCAAGCGAAGAGGAAGATGCAATTCCTTCCTAGGCTACAGCTTTTCCAAGAGGTACTTACTGAATTGGCTGGGCGGCCAAGGGAACACCCTGTGGGATTGGATGATCAACTGGTGGAAGGTCGTGTGGGGCTAAAAAGTGAGGCTGAGACACGTTTATACGAGCTTGACAATAGTCGTTTGCCCTGATAGCGTTGCCGACGTCCTGAAAGGATCTTGAAAGGGGTTCGTAGTCCAAAACTAGATGGGCAGCTCGAAGATGTCCGTCGTCGCTCACAACAATTTGAGATCTCAACATATAGTTGAGCGCGGGTACGTTGATTAAGCTAATCCGAGGATTTACTTGCTCTTTATCTATTACACAAAGAAAAACTAAACAGTTAGAAACTTGTTCACTATAAAAAAAAATAAAAAAATAAAATAAAATCTTTTCGACATAGCAAAGCAAAGCCGAGGACGAATAACTTAAATCTAATGTTAGAAAACCTAAATCTAACGTACCCCACCTGGCTCTCCTAGCTGGGTTAGGCAAGGGAGACCGTAATGCCAGGGGCCTGATGCAATTAGGTAGTCGTCCTTCATCCCCTTGTTAGACTTGGGAAGACACGAAATGAGCCTGACAGCATCGGACCAGGATTTAAGGTAAAATCCCGCCCCTTTTTGTTTATGACCCTCGTATAGGTGAACTACGTCGTGCCAGGTTAGCCCCAACCCTAAGTGTCAGTTCAGAGCGTCAATTGCTCTTAGAATCCTAAAGAAATTAGGTGCGCACTGTTAGGGGCAAAGCCTATGGTTACGCAAGTAGTCTCTTGTGATCCTACCCATGGGGAGAGTCATTCCTCCCTCTATGCAGGCTATCATGGGGATTGTGACTTCTCCCACCTCTCGATCAAATACTAATCCTTCCGGGGAACAGTATCGCAATGATACCTCCTGGGGTATGTGATATTTATCTTTGAATATTTCTATCAAAGCAGGGTTATCCACTAAATACTTAAATCTACCCATTTCGAATAAGAGGAAAAGAGAAAACGCTAGGAGTGACAACGGGGTAATGAGGAATGATGGGCCGAGGAGACTGTCCGAGGAAATAAAGAAAAATTCATAGAAGCTAAAACTTACATGAACTAAATCAGGAACTGATCAGTGAAATTCTTAAGAGGATTTTTAAAATTTTTGAGGAAATAGGACGGATGATCTGATAATCGGTGTGAGTTTAAATGTTTGAGTGCGCTGCAGATTCTGAACTATGGTGAAGAAAAGAAAAGAACTCTCCCATCAGGCTTTATATAAGGGACTGAAAATGAGTGGGATTTATCCCGCCCAAATCTTGAAGGAAAATGTGGTCCGTTGGATCAAAGCCCCTCCGTTGGATGCCAAAGACACAGCGCTGTCCAAAGTAATTAATGACGCTTCACGAATTCCGAAGCTTCAAAAGCAATGGTGAAATGACTTAAATCACATTTCTACGTGCGTAAATTTGGACACTACTACAGTTTTAACCACGGTTACTGTGGCAAGTCAAAATTCTATTTTTTCTTCTCGGATAAAAGGGAAAATTAAAATTTTGAGAGGCTACTGTGAGGGCAAAAGCTCAAATTTGTACGTTGGGCCTTAAGCCCTATTTGCTAAAGTGGATACGTCCGAGGAGGAGTAAATGACTGAAGAAGCCCCAGAATAGCTAATCGTGTAAGGAAAGGGTGGAGGGCTGAAGTCCGAGGAGGTTACCCTCCTCGGACCGGACGAATATCAGTCGAGTGGGCACCCGAGTGACTTAGGCGACCTTCCAGGAGCCTCCAATGATGAGGATAAACTTCAGGCACGTACGGAGAGGATAAGAATACAAAAATATCTAAGGAAAAAGCTGCTACCACCGCATTAAATGCACTGCAGCAACTTTTCTGGCCGCATTTACGTGGAAAAGACCTCTGAACGGTGTAGTCTCAACCACCACCATTCACAGAGAGCCAGGGAAGATGATTGATAAGACACATACTCGAATATAGACTTAGATGATGAACAAGTGTACGATAGAGATGACCTAAAAAAGTTTATATAATGTGAAAGACCCACCATAAAGAGGGGATCAGAAAAAGAGAGAAGAAGAACTACTGTAGCCCTAAAACATTGAACTCTCTCTCAAATAGAGATTTGATTATTAAAACATCTCCTCGGACCTACATTTCATCCCTAGTTGCGTGTGGTTCCATACTCGGTTACACTTGAAATCTTAGCTAACCGTTGCTCAATTCGCTAAAAGCCCAGTTCTTTCACCCACTCTCTACAAATTTATTGTATTGGGCTCATTGGGCTCATACCCCAATTCTTCTGGGCTTGGGCTACAATTTGTGCTCTTACAATTGGCGCCGTATGTAGGAAGAGCTTGTGCTTCAGTGTAGTATAATGATCATGGCGGGATCAGGATCACACCAAACCAGTCTGCACCATGAGGAATCCGCCAACGTTCGTCAACAAGATGAACTCCTCAATCTTGAGCGTGAAAAGGATCTGGACAACTATCAGGAAGGCAGCTTGCAAATGCTCCACACAGGTGGAAGCGATTTTCGGAAGAAAGGTCATGCAGTTCATGAGCAAGGTGATGAAAAAGCCATGCAACAAGAGAATGATGACTTAAAGAGGCAACTTCGTCGAGCACAACGGAAGCAATCCCCTCCCAGCTCTGATGTTTCTTCTAATGACGAAGAAGATACTATCTACAGACAACGGTCAAGAACTCCACCTAGCGAGTCTTTTTCCTGTGAGAAGGAGTATCTTCACAAAAGGAAACGCAAAAGTCCATCTTGCAAGGTAGTAGGAACTGATGTTATGAAGAAAGCCTTGAGCCAGATTTCTAAATCACCCTTTACACGAGAGATAGAAAAGGCAAAACTTCCCAGGCATTTCCATCAGCCAACGCTCGCCATGTATAATGGTCGAACGGATCCTATAGAGCACGTAAGTCAGTTCAAACAGAAGATGGTTGTCCATTCTCAGGACGAGGCTTTGATGTGTAGAGTATTTCAATCCAGTTTGGGACCAATGCCGATGAGATGGTTTGATGGGCTAAGAACAAATTCTATTAGTTCCTTCAAGAAACTCACCCAATCATTCTGTTCCCGATTCATTACATGCAGTAGGGTTCCTCAACCTCTAAACTCTTTATTGTCCATGTCAATGAGGGAAGGAGAATCTGTGAAGGCATATGCTGAAAGGTACTGGGAGATGTTTAACGAGATTGATGGCGATTTTGATGAGGTTGCTGTTAGAACTTTCAAGGCCGGTCTCCCATCCGAGCACGGTTTGAGGAAATCTCTGACAGGTAAGCCTGTCACTAGTTTACACCAGCCAATGGACCGAGTTGATAAGTACAAGAGGATTGAAGACGATCAACAACAAGGAAAAGGGAAAACTAAGGTTATCCCTCAGGAAATGAGGGATTTCAGGTTGGACCAATACAACAATAACCGGCCGATAAGGGATTATGCAGATCAATCAAGGTCAAACAATACTCAGATCATCGGTGCAGTCTTCCGAGAGCCGGTGCATCAAGTATTGGAAAAGATAAAAAATGAACCATTCTTTAAACGACCAAATAAGATGATGGGAAATCCCGAAAAGCGAAACCGTAACCTCTATTGCCAATATCATCAGGATCATGGGCATACCGCAAAGGATTTAGGAGTTTATGGGATCATTTGGACCAACTCGTCCGAGAGGGAAAATTAAAATAGTTGCTACATCATTCCAGTAGCCAGGGGAGCCATGCGAATTCAGAGTCCAGAAGGGATATTCCTTCGAGGCCTCCCTTGGGAACTATCAATGTCATCTTTGCTGCACCAGGGAGAACAAGATCATGCCCGTCTAGGGTAATGTCTGTAGCTCGTCTATCCTCAGGAGACATCAATTAGAATTCGAAGAGGGCTAGAGCAGAATTGCCGTTAGTCATGGGCTTTTCTGATGAGGATAAGATTGGAACCATTCAACCCCACGACGATGCCTTGGTGATCACCCTTCGAATTGGGGGGATATGATGTGAAGAGGGTAATAGTGGATCAAGGTAGCGCTGCCGAGATAATGTATCCCGACCTTTATAAGGGGCTGAACTTAAAAGCTGAAGACCTAACCCCCTATAGCTCCCTCTTAGTGAGTTTTGAAGGGAAGATTATCATTCCAAAGGGTCAAATCAGGCTACCTGTTCAGACTAGCTCAGAAGTAGTAGAAGTTGATTTCATTGTCGTGGATGCATACTCTCCCTACACAGCAATTGTCGCCAGACCTTGGCTTCATACGTTGGGGGCAGTTTCTTCTACCCTACACTAGAATGTTAAATACCCGTCAGAGGGTCAGATTAAAGAAATACTGGGGGATCAGTCTATGGCAAGGCAATGCTTGGTGGCAGCTATCCAGCATAAACCCGAGGTCGAGTCCTCGGCCTATGAAGAGAAGGGCTTGTAGCAATTAAAACCCTCGGCGTTATCCGTTGATAAGCCAGCCGAGGAAGCGAAGTGTGAGGACTTTGTAAAGATTATTATAGGGGACGATCCAGAGAAGTTCTTTCAGATTGGATCCCAATTGCCTCATCATGAAAGAGAAGGTCTGATAGAATTCCTTAGAAGGAACACTGACGTTTTTGCCTGGAATGCCTACGAAGCCCCAGGAGTAGATCCAGAATTCATTTGTCACCATTTGAAAGTTAATCCGTTAATCCCACCTAGGAAGCAGTCACCTCAACGCCCGTCCAAAGAACACGCTGAAGCGGTGTGAGAGGAGGTATCTAAGCTTAAGCAAGCAGGAGCTATGAAGGAAGTGTTTTATCCTGAATGGTTAGCAAACACTGTAGTAGTAAAGAAGAAGAGTGGGAAGTGGCGAGTGTGTGTAGATTTCACAGATTTGAATAAAGCTTGCCCCAAGGATTCGTTCCCTATGCCTAAAATAGATCAACTAGTAGATTCCATTGTTGTTCATCCTCGGATGAGTTTCTTAGATGCCTTTCAGGGCTATCATCAGATACCTTTAACCTCAGACGATCAGGAGAAAACTGCTTTTGTGACCCGTATCGAGAATTACCATTATAAGGTGATGCCATTTGGTTTGAAGAATGCAGGATCCACCTACCAAAGAATGATGACGAGGATGTTTGAGTCACAACTGTGGAAGAATATCGAGGTCTATATTGATGATATGGTGGTGAAAAGTAAAGTGGTTGCAGAACATTTGGAAGACCTTGGAACTATTTTTGAAATTCTCTGAAAGTATAAGCTGCGTCTAAATGCTTCTAAGTGCTCATTCGGTGGGGGGTCGGGCAAATTCTTAGGCTATATGGTCACTCACAAAGGGATTGAAGTTAACCCCGACCAGATTAAGGCTATTAATAACTTGCAATCACCTCGAAATCCCAAAGAGGTCCAGAAACTGACCGGAATGGCCGCCGCTTTGAATAGTTTCATCTCTCGATCAGCAAATAGATGCAGACCTTTCTTTTTGTTGATCAACAAAAGGAAAGGATTTGAGTGGAATGAAGAATGCGCCATGGCTTTCCAACAACTTAAAGACTATCTCGCTCGACCACCGATCATGTCTAGTCTTGAGCCAGATGAAGTATTGCTTGCCTATATTGCTGTGGCCCCCTACGCTGTAAGTTTAGTACTGATACGAGTTGATTGTGGTGTACAGTGGCCGGTTTATTATGTGAGTAAATCATTGCATGAAGCTGAGGTGCGATATCTACCCTTGGAAAAAGCTATCCTGGCAGTAGTGCTTGGCACACGTAAGCTGCCCCATTACTTCAAAGCACACACAGTTGTTGTTCTTACTCAACTCCCGCTTAAAGCCATACTTCGAAGTGTTGACTACACAGGAAGAATAGCCAAGTGGGGTACCATTTTGGAGACTTTTGACATCAAATACATGCCTCGTACCTCCATAAAAGGACAAGTCCTCACGGATTTGGTGGCCGAATTCACTGAACCCCTAACGGAAGAGTTGGAACCGGCAGAGAACACTCATGGAAAGTTGGTTGGCACAATCTCCCAACATGGCATTTTGCCTTGGGAAGTATACGTTGATGGGGCATCAAATCAGAAGGGTTCAGGGATCGGACTAGTACTGATATCCCCTGAGAAGGTCATTGTTGAAAAATCTTTAAGGTTGGGCTTCTCGGCTACGAACAATGAGGCCGAGTATGAAGCTCTGGTGATGGGAGTAGCAATGGTTCAGAAAATGGGTGGAAAGTCAGTAAAAGTTTTCTCAGACTCAAGGCTCGTTGTCGACCAAGTAAAAGGGGAATTCGAAGCGAAAGATGAAAGAATGCTGGGATAGTTAAGCGCAGGTACGTTGATTAAGCTAATCCGAGGATTTACTTGCTCTTTATCTATTACACAAAGAAAAACTAAACAGTTAGAAACTTGTTCATTGTAAAAAAAAATAATAATAATAATAATCTTTTTGACATAGCAAAGCAAAGCCGAGGACGAATAACTTAAATCTAATGTTAGAAAACCTAAATCTAAGGTACCACACCTGGCTCTCCTAGTTAGGTTGGGCAAGGGAGACCGTCATGCCAGGGGCTTGATGCAATTAGGTAGTCATCCTTCATCCCCTTGTTAGACTTGGGAAGACACGAAATGAGCCTGACAGCATCGGACCGGGATTTAAGGTAAAATCCCGCCACTTTTTGTTTATGACCCTCGTATAGGTGAACTACGTCGTGCTAGGTTAGCCCCAACCCTAAGTGTCGGTTCAGAGCGTCAACTGCTCCTAGAATCCTAAAGAAATTAGGTGCGCACTGTTGGGGGCAAAGCCTATGGTTACGCAAGTAGTCTCTTGTGATCCTACCCATGGGGAGAGTCATTCCTCCCTCTATGCAAGCTATCATGGGGATTGTGACTTCTCCCACCTCTCGATCAAATGCTAATCCTTCCGGGGAACAGTATCGCAATGATACCTCCTAGGGTATGTGATATTTATCTTTGAATATTTCTATCAAAGCAGGGCTATCCACTAAATACTTAAATCTACCCATTTCGAATAAGAGGAAAAGAGAAAACACTAGGAGTGACAACGGGGTAATGAGGAATGATGGGCCGAGGAGACTGTCCGAGGAAATAAAGAAAAATTCGTAGAAGCTAGAACTTACATGAACTAAATCAGGAACTGATCAGTGAAATTCTTAAGAGGATTTTTAAAATTTTTGAGGAAATAGGATGGATGATCTGATAATCGGTGTGAGTTTAAATGTTTGAGTGCGCTGTAAATTCTGAACTATGGTGAAGAAAAGAAAAGAACTCTCCCATCAGGCTTTATATAAGGGACTGAAAATGAGTGGGATTTATCCCGCCCAAATCTTGAAGGAAAATGTGGTCCGTTGGATCAAAGCCCCTCCGTTGGATGCCAAAGACACAGCGCTGTCCAAAGTAATTAATGACGCTTCACGAATTCCGTAGCGTCAAAAGCAATGGTGAAATGACTTAAATCACATTTCTACGTGCGTAAATTTGGACACTACTACAGTTTTAACCACGGTTACTGTGGCAAGTCAAAATTCTATTTTTTCTCCTTCGATAAAAGGGAAAAATTAAAATTTTGAGAGGCTATTGTGAGGGCGAAAGCTCAAATTTGTACGTTGGGCCTTAAGCCCTATTTGCTAATTTGGATACGTCCGAGGAGGAGTAAATGACCGAAGAAGCCCCAGAATAGCTAATTGTGTAAGGAAAGGGTGGAGGGCTGAAGTCCGAGGAGGTTACCCTCCTCAGACCGAACAAATATCAGTCGAGTGGGCACCCAGGTGACTTAGGCGACCTTCCAGGAGCCTCCAATGATGAGGATAGACTTCAGGCACGTATGGAGAGGATAAGAATACAGAAATATCTAAGGGAAAAGCTGCTACCACCGCATTAAATGCACTGCAACAACTTTTCTGGCCGCATTTATGTAGAGAAGACCTCTGAACAGTGTAGTCTCAACCACCACCATTCACAGAGAGC
This sequence comes from Quercus lobata, assembly GCF_001633185.2. Lineage (NCBI taxonomy): Eukaryota > Viridiplantae > Streptophyta > Magnoliopsida > Fagales > Fagaceae > Quercus > Quercus lobata. The sequence goes on along the minus strand of NC_044906.1, from coordinate 23,947,893 downwards.
CAGGGAAGATGCTTGATAAGACACATACTCGAGTATAGGCTTAGATGATGAACAAGTGTACGATAGAGATGACCTAAAAAAGTTTATATAATGTGAAAGACCCTCCATAAAGAGGGGATCGGAAAAAGAGAGAAGAAGAACTACTGTAGCCCTAAAACATTGAACTCTCTCTCAAATAGAGATTTGATTATTAAAACATCTCCTCAGACCTACATTTCATCCCTAGTTACGTCTAGTTCCATACTCGGTTACACTTGAAATCTTAGCTAACCGTTGCTCAATTCGCTAAAAGCCCAGTTCTTTCACCCACTCTCTACAAATTTATTGTATTTGGCTCATTGGGCTCATACCCCAATTCTTCTGGGCTTGGGCTACAATTTGTGCTCTTACAATAATTATCTTGTAAAAAAAATATAATAAGTAATACTTCACCGCAAGCTAGCATTTCTTGATTTAACCGCAAGCTGGATTTTTTTTTTTTTTTTTTTTGAAATAAAAAGAGTAGAATCTTAGAAATAAGTCACTTTCCACTGTAACAAGTTAAACCCCCACACTAGATGGCCTTGCCAACCCCAGTATTAATGCTTCTAGCACGAACTGAACCGAAGCAATAAAGCGAGGTAGGTACTTGATCATATTATTGTTACTAAAACTTATAGTCTGACTTATTCTACCTTGTACAGTTAATGATAATACACATACACACATGAATGATAATTTTTAATTCATGTTAAGAGTAATGATATATCCATAATATTTTTAGAATAATTTTATAACAAATTCTAAATGTTAAGCTATTATTGGTGGATAAAAAAGTTATGTCAGTAATGACCCAGATTAAAACTAATAAATAACAGCTTAATGCCTCATATTTGTTGTAAATTTGATGTAAAAAGATTGTGCATATAGCATTAATCCATCGTTAAGAGTAATTGCAAACTAGCTAGACAAATATTTTGAAAAACGGCTACATGAGTAATTGCGAACTATGTACTAATATATTCATAGGAACACCTTCCCCACACCTCCCACAGTCCCATTACTACTGAACTATTCTCCTCGATACCCAACTACCCAATTCGCCATATCCCAAGTCTTATAACCACAAACACCCTTGAGATTTTATCATCTTCAATGAAGCTTCGCTGTTCTCAACTTCCCAACATTGGCAACAACTCCATTGCGTTTGATTGATTTTGGTGGTCCCTAAATCACTCAAAAAATGATATTTTACACGTGCCCACTCATTGATTTGTTATTGTCACTTTCCTAAATATTTGAGTCATTTATTGTATATTTAACCGATAGAATTTGATGTTGGTGTTCTTGGATCAGTCGATCTTATTCATAGACAGGTCTTTTTACATTCTTGGACCTTAAGTAAACATTTGAGCTTCATAATGACTAGACTCATTTGTTTTCATGCCAAAATTTTAGATCGACACTGGGAAAGAGATAGGGATTTATATTCCCCTATTTGGATATGTTTTTATAGGGTCCAAAGGAATTGAGGGACATTGAAATGGCATTTTTATTTTTCCTCCAAGCCTTTCATTTTCAATTCTCCAAATAGGGGGAATTTCAAGTGTACATGTTTGGGGCTTTATTAAACCATATATCTAACAAATTTCTCTCACTCAAGTCAGGGCCATCTCAACCCACTAGGCAACTTGGGCCATTGCGTAAGATTCCCAGCCGAAAAAGGCCCATGTATATGTATGAATCAATAAAATCTTTAAAAATAAAATGCACAAATATAACTCAATAAATTCTTTTGAAAAAAAAAAAAAAAAAAAACTCCAATAAATTCTTTTAAAACAAAATCACAAGCATATAATCTGAACAAAAAGGTGGTTGAAAATTTTTGGCTATTAATTTTCCCGTAAAAGTATTAATTAAGTTCCAAAATTTAGTCAATGTATGAAAATCTCTAAATGAGTAAGAGTGTAATAAATGTGATTAATGGGTTTCAACTACTTTGACAAAAAAATGGTGATAAATGTGATTGATGGGTTTCAACCACTTCTGTACTACAAATTTTATTATATACATCTTAAAAGTTAATGTGACAATAAATGTGATTGATGGACTTAACCATTTTGTAATGAATATTTAAATTACTTCTATGTGACTAATAACACATTAGTTTGTAAGCCCAATATGTAGCTCTACTCTTTTTATAACCACGAAAGTACAAAAAACGACCATATATGCCTCCCATAAAAAATAAAAAATAAAAAAGAAAAAAAAAAGAAAAAGAAGACTATATATGCCTTATACTTTATTTTTACGTTCTCATTTGGGAACAATATATTTATGCCAAATATGTGACGTGGTATTGTGAAACATCTGCTAAATTATGTCATATTTATTTTATGTAGCATAATATGCCAAAAATTTATCACAATTATTTGGTATAATTTGGGGAGAAAATTTTTGGGTCTTCAAATTGTCAAATACTGAATTGAGATTTTTTTTTTTCGAATAAAAAATAGTGAAAATTTCAGGCATATGTAAATGGCGTAATAACATTTATTGTAATCATAAAGTAAAAAACTAATTTAGAATTAAAATAATTATAATGCTTTTGGGCCCATAAGAAATCTAGGTGCTACGCAGCCTAGCTAAACTGTAATCTATTGGCCCAATTAATGGACATTTACGGCTTTAATATGAGAAATTATTTAATACATCGGACAGGATTAAAAAAGTTCTATGAGTTTAGTAATTCAAACAACTCCTTCACAATCACAAGTAATATCAACTTTAAACTCGCTAATTACATTCTGTTTAGATCTATGCTCCAAAATAGCAAAGTAATTCAAACAAGTCCTTCTCAAGTATTATGCTTAGTGCAAAAAGTGTGCATGTTTGTTTGCAATAAGGTAAAAACTCCTCATATTCACTCTTCCAACATAGAACAATTTGTACCAAAAATAATTATATTTTTATAATAGAAAGTGTGGGGCCTGGCCCAAAAATAATGGGCTAGTCCAAATTCAGGCCTGTCCGAGGAGCGTCCTCTCCGAAGAGAAATCACAGATAAAGCATTACTCAGTCCCAATAGCGCCAAGGAAACCTTTCCGAGGAGCAACTCCTCCTCGGACATTACGAAGCCCAGACGAGGAACTCGTCCCAACCATTTCAGTTCATCCTCCCAACATAAAAAATGAATAAAATCCAAAATATTTCATGGAAAGCCGCTGCCACCACCACATTAATTGCGCCCCAACCACCCTCTTGGCCGCATTAATGAGGAAAAGACCCCTGAACAGTACTACCTTGGCCTCTGCAACTCACAAAGGGAGTGATAAGGGCGTCTGATGGGACAGGTGCTCTAGATGCTTAGATGACCAACAAGTGTAAGGTTGAGATGAGAAGAGGAGAACTATACAATGTAGTGGAGTCCCTCAAAGAAGGGGACGGAAAAAACTGTATTCGGAACTGAAGAAATAGAATCATACGTTAGAGATCCATTCTTGTGTTTTTATTTTTCTGCAACAACATTGTCCATGTATCAGACCGAATAGGCTCACTGAGGCTGAGTTCTTTGACCCATCCTCTACAAATATTTATTGTGGGTTGCGCCTTGGGCCAAGGCCTGATCAATAGAATTTGGGCCAGGAAAATCGTGCAACTGCAATTGGCGCCGTCTGTGGGAAGAACTAGGGTATCAGCTAGCACAGCGGTCGAGCATGGCAGAACTAGGTCCGCACCAGGAGAATCCTCATCAGGCTAACTCCCAACAGACACAACCCGTCGAGTCCTAGAGGCAAAATAACCCCGTCAACCCAGGCGGTAGGGGAAATCGTGAGGGAAGTGTGCATACTATCCGGACAAGCCAGAGTCACACTCAGATAGGTAGTCATGTGTCCCAGAGGCGAAACAGTCACCAGGCCATGCAGCGAGAGATAGATGATCTGAAAAGGAAGCTACGACGAGTGTAGCGAAAACGATCTCCTTCTGACTCAGACAAGTCCTCTAATGCGGAGGATGCGAGTTACCGACGGAGGTCAAGGACCCCCCCAAGTGAAACCTTTTCCTACGAAAAGGAACCACGCCCTGTACGGAAATATGAGAGCACATCCAGAAAGGGTTCGGGAAACGATGCCATGAAGAAGGCGCTGGACCAGGTTTTAAGGTCCCCCTTCACGTATAGAATTGAAGGGGCTAAGCTGCCTCGACGCTTCAACCAACCGGCATTCGCCATCTATAACGGCCGAGCAGACCCGGTAGAGCATGTGAGTCAGTTTAACCAAAAAATGGCAATCTACTCGCAAAATGAAGCCCTTATGTGCAAAATCTTCCCATCCAGTTTGGGATCAATGGCGATGAGGTGGTTCAACGGCCTGAAGACAAATTCCATAAGCTCATACAAGCAGCTCACTCGGGATTTCTACTCCCGCTTTATCACCAACACCAGAGTCCCCAGACCCCTCGGTTCGCTATTGTCCTTATCCATACACGAAGGCGAGACTCTGAAAGCATACTCGGATAGATATTGGGAGGTGTATAACGACCTAGATGACAACCATGATGCTGTCGCTATCAGCACGTTCAAAAGCGGACTCCCCACCGAGCATGGCTTAAGGAAATCCCTCACTGGTAAACCGGTTGCCAACGTTGATCAGTTGAGGGATAGGATCGACAAGTACAAAAGGGTGGAAGAAGATCAGCTGCAAGGAAGGGGAAAGGAGAAGGTCATTCCCCCCAAAGCAAGTGATTTTAGATTGGAACGGTATAACCCTAGCCAGCCGAGGAGAGATTTTTCGCGACAGGCTGGACAGAGCAACTCGCAGACAGTGAATGCCGTGTTCAGGGAGCCAGTACAACAAGTGCTGGAGAAAGTAAGGAACGAGCCCTATTTCAGGAGGCCGGGAAAGATGGCTGGAGACCCTTCCAAACGTAACCAAAACCTGTACTGCCACTATCATCAGGACCATGGGCATACCACTGAGGATTGCAGAAGTCTATGGAATCACTTAGATCAGTTGGTCCGAGAAGGGAAGTTGCGTCACCTTCTGCACCCCTCGAGCGGCCATCCCGGTCCAGCAGTACAGGAGTCTCGAGAGAAGGTGTCCTTAAGACCCCCCACCGGAACGATTCATGTCATCCTCACCGCACCAGGAAGAACTGGGCCGCCCTTCCCCAGGGTACTAGCTGTTGATCGGCTCCCCTCCGGGAACAAGCAAAGGGAATCCAAAAGGTTAAGAAAGGGAAGCTCCTTGATACTAGGATTCTCGGACGAGGATAAGGGAGGAACTATTCAACCTCACGACGATGCCTTGGTGGTTACGTTAAGAATTGGGGGCTTCGATGTAAAAAGGGTGTTAGTTGACTCGGGAAGTGCGGTAGAGATAATGTACCCTGATCTATACAAGGGGCTGAACTTGAAGCCGGAAGATTTGGCAGCCTATGATTCCCCCCTTCTCAGCTTCGAAGGAAGGATTGTTACGCCAAAGGGGCAAATCCGACTACCCGTACAGACTGGGTCGGAGGTGGTAGAGGTGAATTTTATCGTGGTCGACGCTTACTCACCCTACACCGCAATAGTTGCCAAGCCATGGATCCACGCCCTGGAAGCCGTAACCTCCACACTTCACCAAAAAGTAAAATACCCATCCAGAGGACAAGTAGAAGAGATCCGAGGAGATCAGGCCGAGGCCAGGAAGTGTATGGTGGCCGCCATTTTACATAGGCCCCATACCGAGTCCTCGGCCCCAGAGAGCTTATAGCAATCAGCCACCTCGGCAGGGCAGGGCGACGGGCCAGCCGAGGAGATACGATGTGAAAGTTTAGATAAGATCGTTATCAGCGACGACCCGGAGAAGTTTTTCCAGATCGACTCTGAGTTGCCTGCTCAAGAAAAAGAAGAACTGGTCAGATTTCTCAGAGAGAATGTCGATGTGTTTGCATGGGACGCTTACGACGCCCCGGGAGTTGATCCTAGCCTTATTTGTCACCACCTGAACGTCAACCCCTCTTCCACTCCGAAGAAGCAGCTACCCCGACGCCCTTCAAAGGAACATGCTAGTGCCGTAAGAGACGAAGTGGCAAAACTGAAAAGAGCAGGGGCTATTAAAGAGGTCTTTTACCCCGAATGGTTGGCAAACACGGTGGTGGTAAAAAAGAAGACAGGGAAGTGGAGGGTCTGCGTGGACTTCACGGACCTGAACAAGGCGTGCCCAAAGGACCCGTTTCCCCTGCCCCGAATCGACAGATTGATGGATACAACCGTGGGCCACCCTCGAATGAGTTTCCTGGACGCCTTCCAGGGCTATCATCAGATACCCCTCGCGCTAGAAGACCAGGAGAAGACAGCTTTCATGACTCCCATCGAAAATTATCACTATAAGGTAATGCCGTTTGGGCTAAAGAACGCCGGCTCAACCTACCAAAGGATGATGACCCGGATGTTCGAGTCACAGTTGGGCAAGATCATTGAGGTTTACATAGACGATATGGTTGTGAAAAGTAAAAGGGTGTCCGAGCACGTGAAAGACCTTGGAAGAATCTTCGCTATCTTAAGGGAACATCGGTTGCGGCTAAATGCTTCCAAATGCTCATTCGGGGTCGGGTCGGGGAAATTTTTAGGGTACATGGTAACCCACCGAGGAATAGAAGTAAGCCCCGACCAAATCAAGACAATTAACAGCCTACAAACTCCTCGGAACCCGAAGGAAGTGCAGAAGCTCACTGGTACGATTGCAGCGTTAAACTGGTTCATATCACGATCAGCGGATCGATGCCGACCTTTTTACCTCCTAATAAACAAGTGGAAAGGTTTTGAATGGTCGGAGGATTGTGTTCGGGCTTTCCAGCAGCTTAAGGAATACCTGTCACGGCCACCCATCATGTCAAGCCCTGAGGCAGACAAGGTGCTGTTTGCGTACATCGCTGTAGCTCCCCATGCTGTAAGCCTGGTACTGATACGGGATGATAATGGGGTGCAGCGACCGGTTTACTATGTGAGCAAATCATTACATGAGGCCGAGGTGAGGTACCTACCTCTAGAAAAGGCAATCCTGGCGATAGTACATGCCACACGGAAGCTCCCTCATTACTTTCAGGCGCATACGGTCATCGTCCTAACTCAGCTTCCCCTTCGAGCAGTGCTTCGAAGCGCTGACTACACAGGGAGGATCGCCACATGGAGTGCGCTTTTGGGGGCCTTTGATATCAAATATATGCCCAGACCCTCCATTAAAGGTCAGGTCCTCGCAGACTTGGTAGCAGAGTTTGCTGAACCCTCTATAGAAACAGTAACCGAGAAGAAAGACATGGATGGAAAATCGGTTGGCGCAATTTCAACAGGGGGGACCTTGCATTGGAAGGTCTACGTGGATGGCACGGCCAACCAGAGAGGATCTGGAGTCGGAATAGTTTTAATATCACCGGACGGTGCTGCCATTGAAAAATCATTAAGACTCGGGTTCTCGGCTATGAACAATGAAGCCGAATACGAAGCCTTACTTCAAGGGATGACGATGGTTCGAAGGTTGGGCGGAAGAATGATAGAGGTATTCTCGGACTCCAGATTGGTCGTTGGACAAGTGATGGGTGAGCTGGAAGCCAGAGATGGTAGAATGCAGGAGTATCTAGGACAAGTCAAACGCCTACAGACGGGTTTCGAGTCCTTCAATCTGACGCATATTTCCAGGAGTGTAAACACCCATGCAGACTCGCTGGCCACTCTAGCCACGTCCTCGGCGCATAATCTGCCGCGATTGATCCTTGTTGAAAATTTAGCCCAGGCAAGTCCCATCAGTAGAAACCCAGCCCAAGTCCATCAGATCAGAAAGAGTCCCAGCTGGATGGACCCCATAAGGAACTTCCTCCAAAACGACATCTTACCGGAGGAAAAACTAGAGGCCGAGAAGATACGTAAGAATGCTCCTCGGTTCTGGCTATCAGAGGATCACAAACTATATCGGCGCTCCTACTCTGGACCGTACCTACTCTGCATATATCCAGAAGAGTCCGAGTCTCTACTGGAAGAGTTACACGAGGGAATTTGTGGAAGTCACACCGGAGGAAGGTCGCTGGCGCACAGGGCACTCACCCAGGGGTACTGGTGGCCGAACATGCAAAGAGAGGCTCAAGAATACGCCAAGAAGTGCGATCAGTGTCAAAGATTCGCCCCGAATATCCACCAACCCGGAGGGGTTCTCAACCCCCTCTCCAGCCCATGGCCGTTCGCATAATGGGGCCTTAATATAGTCGGACCTTTCCCCAAAGCTGCGGGGAACAAGCGATACATAATAGTCGGAACTGATTACTTCACTAAGTGGGTGGAGGCTGAACCTCTGGCCAACATTAGGGACGTGGATGCCTAGAAATTCATCTGGAAGAACATCATCACCCGCTTCGGAACTCCACGTACACTCATTTCCGACAATGGTCTCCAATTCGACAGTAAGAACTTTAGGGAGTACTGCCGCGAGTTCGGGATCATTAACCGGTATTCCACCCCCGCCTATCCCCAAGGAAATGGGCAGGTTGAGGCCGTGAACAAGGTCATAGTGAACGGACTGAAGAAAAGGCTGGATGAGGCAAAGGGGAGATGGGTAGAAGAGCTCCCGCACGTCCTATGGACCTATCGGACAACGCCACGACGGTCAACCGGGGAGACCCCCTTTTCGATGACTTATGGGGCTGAGGCCGTGCTCCCAATCGAGAACAACTTTCCCACGCTAAGGTCTAACTCGTTTACCCCAAACGGTAACGACGAGTTATTGGGAAGAAGTCTAGACCTAGCCAAGGAAAGAAGGGAAAAAGCAACGATTCATATGGCCTATTATCACCAGAAGCTGAGGCAGGGGTATGATGCCAATGTTAAACTGCGACCTCTGGGTCCAGGTGATCTCGTGATGAGGAAGGTTCTCGGCAGCGCAAAGAACCCCTCTTGGGGCAAGTTGGGGCCCAATTGGGAAGGACCATACCGTGTAACGTCCGTGGCTGGGATAGGCGCCTACTACCTAGAAGATTTGGATGAAAAAACTGTACCTCGACCATGGAATGTAAATAACCTCAGAAGAGATTATTATTAATTAAAATGGCTTAACCCATGTTTTGTTTCGTAATTATCCTATGCCTACTGGTCTATTTACGACTATACATAGTTTTAAACAGAACCGAAGTCCTGTATGGCTCCTCGGACCACAGACTTAGGGGAAATTATTACTTACAAGTTTTAAACAGAACCTAAGTCCTGCATGGATCCTCGGACCGCAGACTTAGGGGAAATTATTACTTATGACAATTTATACAAGTTTTAAACAGAACCTAAGTCCTACATGGCTCCTCGGACCACAGACTTAGGGGAAATTATTACTTACAAGTTTTAAACAGAACCTAAGTCCTGCATGGATCCTCGGACCACAGACTTAGGGGAAATTATTACTTACAAGTTTTAAACAGAACCTAAGTCCTGCATGGCTCCTCGGACCACAGACTTAGGGGAAATTATTACTTACAAGTTTTAAACAGAACCTAAGTCCTGCATGGATCCTCGGATCACAGACTTAGGGGAAATTATTACTTACAAGTTTTAAACAGAACCTAAGTCCTGCATGGCTCCTCGGACCACAGACTTTGGGGAAATTATTACTTACAAGTTTTAAACAGAACCTAAGTCCTGCATGGATCCTCGGACCACAGACTTAGGGGAAATTATTACATACAAGTTTTAAACAGAACCTAAGTCCTGCATGGCTCCTCGGACCACAGACTTAGGGTAAATTATTACTTAAAGCAACCATACAAGTTTTAAACAGAACCTAAGTCCTGCATGGCTCCTCGGACTACAGACTTAGGGGAAATTATTACTTACAAGTTTTAAACAGAACCTAAGTCCTGCATGGATCCTCGGACCACAGACTTAGGGGAAATTATTACTTACAAGTTTTAAACAGAACCTAAGTCCTGCATGGCTCCTCGGACCACAGACTTAGGGGAAATTATTACTTAAAGCAACCATACAAGTTTTAAACAGAACCTAAGTCCTGCATGGATCCTCGGACCACAAACTTAGGGGAAATTATTACTTATGACAATTTATACAAGTTTTAAACAGAACCTAAGTCCTGCATGGCTCCTCGGACCACAGACTTAGGGGAAATTATTACTTAAAGCAACCATACAAGTTTTAAACAGAACCTAAGTCCTGTATGGCTCCTCGGACCACAAACTTAGGGGAAATTATTACTTATGATAGATTGGGAGATTATTACTTAAGGGAAATCATTTTAAGGCGTGTGCGCAGTCTAGCACCATTGCAACCCTCATTCAAATGCGCTGCCCAACAACCCTTTTTATCTTGACCGTTTACATCTATCTATGTCGCTGCAAATGTTTATAAAAAGAAAAGAGAAGCGATACTATCATGCATCCACAGAAAGTAAAGCAAACATTCTCTATTAATATTCCGAGGGCAATACAAAGAGAGGTCCTTACAAAAGAGCGCAAAAACAGGACGATTCTCATTCGAAAAAAAAAAAAAAAAAAAAAGAAGAAGAAGGGAATACAAAAAATTAAAAGCCTAAAAAGCTACGCCTTAGCAGGGGGATCTTCCTTTGGCTCGGGCTGAGGAGGAGGAACCTCGATGGCAGGATCCGTGATAGGATCCTTTGCCTTATCAGGCACAGGGACGGCATCAGGCACCGCCAGATTTTGCTCCAAAGCCTCTTGGGCGCCATCAGGAATCTCTCGGATCTCCTGAGGATAGAAGATGTTCTCGGGCAGTCTTAGCACCGAATCCGCAGGAACTCCTGCAGCATCGAGAGCATGAGCCCATGAGATGCTGCAGTATTCCCTGCACACCTCAGGGATCTCCTCAGATAGCCTGGCCTCCGTTTCTTGGGCCCCAAGCTGGCGAGCAGCACTTTTTTCAGCCTCTGCGGCCTCACGGATCAGCTGAGCCTCCTCTTTGACCCGCCGCAGCTCATCCTCGACTTTTTGCAGGGCAGTCTTGAGATCCAGCACTGCCTGCTTCTTGGTGGCAAGGTTGATCTGGGTCGAGTACAGCTCTTTGCGCTGGTCCTCCGCCTGGGTCTCAGCACTTTTCAAACCAGCCTCTGCACTTTTGCGCCGTTTCTCCGACTCCTTGAACTTCTCCGTGAGTTCAAGGTGATCGTGCTTAAGGGTCCCTAAGGTTTTCTCCATCTCCGTCCGAGACTGGGTCTCAACATCAGCTCGACTGCGATTATCACGACAAAATTCCTCAGCCACAAATACCTGCTGAGTAATCTGCGAACGAAACAAGATTGGTTTAAAATCTAACAGGGTCAAATAAATCAATAAAACAGTGAAAGGATTACTTACCATCGCGAGATCCCTTTTAAGGGATAGGAAAATCTCGGGCTGAGAAAACCGCCTATAGGCCTCCATATCCCGAGGAAGGAGTAGGGGTTACTCCAAAGCCTCAGCCACATACCCTGCTCAGCCCCGGTTATACTCTCGGACCGACGAATTATAGGGGATGGCAACCCCATCTAGTTCCAACTTGGGGCTCCATGTACGCGGGGTAGTGCGCACCTCAGCAAGGTTCTCCTCATCCCGGCTTTCAACGGAGTTACCCCTTCTGCTCCTTGGCGCCCGGGTGGTTTTTTACTGCTTGGTTGGCTGAGCAACCACCTCACCCTCCTCGGGGGTGTCAACCGACCTTTTCTTCTTCAAGTCCGGATTGACCTTAAGGCCGAGGTCCGAGGGTTCCTGAGGGACCACAGGAGGAAGGGTCTGGGCCTTTGATGATTGACCCTTTGATGACTGGCCTTTCCCTCGGGAGGCCATCAACTCCTTCAAAGTCTTTCCCTTCCCGGCCATGGGCTCTATCTCTTCGTCCGAGGGGTCGTCCGAGCAGATGATGATTGAGGGAACACCAACTGCGGAGTGCTGATCCTGCTCTCCTTCAGGGTCAGAAAGCTCAACCAAGGGGGATTGCTGAACTTCCTCCTCAAAATAAAACTCGTCTATCTCCTCCTCAAGGGAAAGACGAGATGATTTAGTTTCCTCTTCAACTGGAACAGCAACGCCAGGCTCGTTTATCGGAGGTAGCTGCTCTGCTAAATAAGGATTTCTAACGCCGGGTAGCACGACTGGTGGCAGATCACGTTGAGCTAGGAACCCGTCCTTGGACACATCAATCCTAGCCAGCCTCGGACTGCCAGCCCTTATGGTGTGACCGATAGCCTAGAAAGAGCTGCTCAGAGGTTGATAGCCCAGAACCAGATGGGCCGCACGCAACTGTCCGTCCTCGGTAACGTAAATCTCCGACCTAAGGAGGTAGTTCAACGCTGGCACGTTCACGAAGTTTATCCAAGGAGCGACGTGAACTTTATCTGCAAATAATCAAGAAAAGTGGGGTTAGTTCATGAAATCTTCCAATTACAAAGAAAGCGAGAAAACTAACCCCTCAATACTAGATCCTTTCCCAAAAGGACTGGCCCTAAAGACACCGCACCTGGGGTTCCTGCCCGAGTTGGACAATGAATACCGTCGAACCACTCCCCTGAAGCAATAAGGAAGTCATTCTTCACGGTCTTATTGGATATTGGGAGACAAGAGATCAACCTAACGACCTCGGATCGGGATTTAAGATAATACCCTTCATCCCCGAGGCGGTGACACTCGTACAGATAAGCCACATTGTGCTAAGTAAGGCCTAGATTCATCCGTTCGTCTAAGACATCTACACAGCCTAGTATCTTGAACATATTCGGGGCACACTGATACGGCGTCAACCTATGGTTGGACAGGTATTCCCTTGTAATCCTACGCATGGGAAGTGTCATCCCCCCCTCTATGAAAGCAATCATGGGGATAACAACTTCTCCCTCACCTCTATCTGTCAATACTCCTTCAAGAGGACAGTACTGCAGCCCCACCCCCGGGGGAATGTGGCATTTTGCCCTAAAGGCCTCCATAGCGGCCGGAGTTTTTACTAATTTTTCAAATCTACCCATCTGAGCTGAACTGGGGGAATGAAAGTAAAGATCGAGGAGAAAAGTAGAGTCCGAGGAGGGAATTGAAATGGCAAGATGAACGAAATTTACTAGTACCTTCACAAAACGCTCAATGGGACGCCTGGAAATCTCTATTGGAGGAAACGTTTCACGAAAAACGGCTACGGTGGCGTAACGGACACAAGTATTCATATATCTCTGAGGTTCGATGGAGTTCTCTGGAATCCTGTGAGGTTTATGAAATGCAGATAAAAAGAAGGAACTGAACCCCTCTGATGTCTTATATAGCCGGGAGGAGAGAGAAAGGATCACTCCTGCCTAAAAATACGAGAAAAAACGATGGCCGTTCGATCCACGCCACACCGTTGGATGAGGGGGACATAACGCCTCCAGAAGTAAATGGTCGCGCCTCGTAAATTGTAGCGCGTCCAAAGTAACTATCCGCACGCACGCCCCAAGCTCTTCTTATTTCCATCCTCTTACTAACATCAAAACCCCGATTTCCTCCTCGGAAGGAGATAAAAACCGGAGTTTTTAGGGGCTATTGTGGGGCCCGGCCCAAAAATAATGGGCTAGTCCAAATTCAGGCCCGTCCGAGGAGCGTCCTGTCCGAAGAGAAATCACAGATAAAGCATTACTCAGTCCCAATAGCGCCAAGGAAACCTTTCCGAGGAGTAACTCCTCCTCGGACATTACGAAGCCCAGACGAGGAACTCACCCCAACCATTTCAGTTCATCCTCCCAACATATAAAATGAATAAAATCCAAAATATCTCATGAAAAGCTGCCACCACCACATTAATTGCGCCCCAACCACCCTCTTGGCCGCATTAATGAGGAAAAGACCCCTGAACAGTACTACCTTGGCCTCTGCAACTCACAAAGGGAGTGATAAGGGCGTCTGATAGGACAGGTGCTCAAGTAGATGCTTAGATGATCAACAAGTGTAAGGTTGAGATGAGAAGAGGAGAACTATACAATGTAGTGGAGTCCCTCAAAGAAGGGGACGGAAAAAACTGTATTCGGAACTGAAGAAATAGAATCATACGTTAGAGATCCATTCTTGTGTTTTTATTTTTCTGCAACAACATTGTCCATGTATCAGACCGAATAGGCTCACTAAGGCTGAGTTCTTTGACCCATCCTCTACAAATATTTATTGTGGGTTGCGCCTTGGGCCAAGGCCTGATCAATAGAATTTGGGCCAGGAAAATCGTGCAACTACAGAAAGTATGTCAAAATAGTCAGTCACTGACAAGGAATTAAGTCGTTCAAGAAAAATAATTAGTGAACCCTTGTGTCCAATTTGAAAACAACAGTTATAGACAATAGCACATATGTTGTTATTTATGCCGTTTTAAAAAAATTAAAAAAAAAAAAAAACCCTAATCTGACTATAAAAAAATTGTGGGGGCCAGTCAATCAACAGGCCCATTAAGGTCAGGATCGTTGGGCCTGTGGCCCATCTGAGGATGCAAATCCGTCCGAGGAGGCCCAAGTCAGGTCGTAAGGGTAACTACCGAGGGGGGGGGGTAGTCAATATCACGAAAGTAAAGTTCTGTATTCGTCCGAGGACACCATACTCCTCGGCAGTATGCGTCCGAGGACGATCAGGACGCGGTCTTGTTACAATCGGACTTCGGAATTGTGTCACCACTGAAGATGGGATAACAAACCAAAGGTAAGAAAGAAAAGACAAACAAATATCTATAATTACAACTGCCTCCACATTAATTGCCTCTCAACCAACTCTCTAGCCGCATTAATGTGGAGGTGATACTTGAACAGTAATGAAGCAGCCTTACAGCTGCCCATAGGAAGTTCCAGAAGGCGCTAGATGGGACAGAAAGAAATCCCCCGAACCCAACCTACACGTGTGTGGTAAGGATGGAACACAGAGGGTGGTATATAAACTGAAAGAAGAACATGCAGAGGGGGGGATCGGAACATTAAAAAAAAAAAAAAAAAATGAAGAAAAGCAAAGACTAAAGAAGAAAAACAGAAAAAAGAAAAAGAACTGTATCTATTACAAGAAAAAAACCGATTGTTGTGCCAGCTCTGAGCCTTCAATATACGTGAAGGTAAATCTTTTCATTTTACGAAAGTTAATCTAGTTCTTAATACCCATGCTCTACAAATTATATTGTTTGGGCTTGTTTACGTGCGAACCCAATATCCTTTTTGGGTCGTTACAAATCGAGTCCTTACAATTGGCGTCGTCTGTGGGAAGAGCTTGTATTAACTTAAAGGACTTCCGGTGCAACGTTTCTGATGGAGGAAGTGGGTCCACATCACCACGCGGTGGGACCACATCAGGAGGATGCCAACCCGCACCAGGCAGAGTCAAGGGGCTCCCAGCATGGTGATCCTCGAAGGAGTCCTGAACGGAGAGAAGGCCATGAGGGGAGTGTACGTACAACTCATACCACCAGAAGCCACTCTTATGGGAAGAGTCATGTCTCCCACGCAAAGCATGATGGGAATCTGCAACGTGAGATTGCCGATTTGAAGAGAGAGTTGCACCATGCCCGGCGGGAACGCTTCCCACCTTGCTCCGAATCATCATCTGAGGAGTCGAATGGAGCTAGTTATAGGCGGAGATCGAGAACTTCACCAAGCGAAACTTTCTCCTATGAGGAGGAGCATCGCCATCGACGTAAGCGTAGAAGTCCACCTCGCAGGGGCTTGGGTAACGATGCCATGAACAAAGTCTTGAGTCAAATTTCCAAGTTGCCCTTTACGAGAAACATAGACGATGCGGTTCTTCCTTAGCGATTCCATCAGCCTACGTTCTCCCTGTATGATGGCCGGTCAGACCCAGTAGAACATGTAAGCTATTTCAGCCAGAAAATGGCTATCTACTCTAGGGATGAGGCTTTGATGTGCAAAGTTTTTCCATCGAGTTTGGGTCCGACGACGATGAGGTGGTTCAACGGCTTAAGGACCAATTCTGTCGAATCTTTCAAAACACTGACCCGGGCTTTTGGTGCTCGCTTTATTACATGTAGCAGGACTCCTCGACCTTTGAGATCTTTGCTGGCTATGTCTATGTGGCCTCCCAGCCGATCACGATTTAAGGAAATCCCTGACGAGTAAACCTGTTACTAGTGTGCACCAATTGATGGACAGGATAGATAAGTACAGAAGGGTAGAGGAGGATCAACTTCAGGGAAAAGGAAAGGCCAAAGTGACCCCTCAAGAGAGGAGGGATTTCAGGTTGGACCATTATAATAACAGCCGACCCCGGAGGGATTTTGTTGGGCAGTCGGGTTCGGCGGACACCCAGGTGGTTAATGCAATATTTCGAGAGCCAGTGCAGCAGGTTTTGGAGAAGATAAAGAACGAGCCATTCTTCAAATGACCGAACAAGATGGCGGGAGAGCCTAGGAAATGCAACCCGAACTTATACTGCCACTATCATCAGGATCATGGGCACACGACGGATAATTACAGGAATTTATGGGACCACTTGGAACAATTGGTCTGTGAAGGGAAATTAAAACATCTCTTGCATCACTCTAGTGGAAGGGTGAGCCAAGCAGGTTCAGAGGTGCGTGGGGACGCTTCATCAAGACTCCCTCTGGGTACGATTAACGTTATCTTTGGGCCTCGGGAATGACTAGATCTTGCCCTTCCAGGGTATTGTCGGTGGTCCGATCCCCAGCTGAGGATCATTCCCAAGCATTGAAGAGAGCCAGGGTGCATGTCCCCCTGATTCTGGGCTTTTCGGATGAGGACATGGTTGGGACCATACAGCCCCATGAGGATGCTTTGGTGATAACGCTGAGAATTGGCGGGTACGATGTCAGAAGGGTGATGGTTGATCAGGGTAGCGTTGTGGATATAATGTATCCAGACTTGTATAAGGGGCTAGGTTTGAAGCCAGAGGACTTAACAACCTACAACTCTCCTCTAGTAAGTTTTGAGGGAAGGATGGTCGCTCTCAAAGGACTGATCAGGCTGCCTGTGCAAGCAGGTACGGATGTGGTGGAGGTGGACTTTATTGTCGTAGATGTTTTTTCTCCGTACACGGCTATTATGGGCAAACCTTGGCTTCACACCCTTAAAGCGGTCTCATCTACTCTGCATCAGAAGGTGAAGTACCCGTCCGGAGGCCAAGTGTTGGAAATAGTAGGGAGTCAGGCGGCTGCTTGGCAATGCCTAGTAGCGACTATACAGCATCGGCCAGAAGCAGAAATCTCGGCTACGGCCGACAATGAGTTATAGCAATTAAAGTCCCCAGCTTTAGGCTTGGACGTACCAGCCGATGGGGTAGAGTGTGAAGATTTGGAAAAGGTAATTGTTGCTGGTGATCCGGAAAAATTCTTCCAGGTTGGGGCTAAATTGCCTTTGTAAGAGAAGGCGAGGTTGCTAGAATTCCTTCGAGCCAATATGGACGTTTTCGCATAAAACCCGTACGAAGCCCCAGGGGTGGACCCGAATGTCATTTGTCATCGACTCAACGTGAATCCCGCCGTTATGCCCAGGAGGCAACCTCCTCGGCGACCATCGAAGGAACACGCCGAGGCGGTTAGAAGTGAAGTTGCCAAGCTCAAACAGGCTGGGGCTATCAAGGAAGTTTTTTATCCTCAATGGTTGGCCAATACGGTGGTAGTAAAAAAGAAGACTGGAAAATGGCGGGTGTGCGTGGACTTCACGGATCTCAATAAGGCTTGCCCCAAGAATCCATTTCCCATGTCGAAGATAGACCAGTTGGTGGATGCAACCGTGGGTCACCCTAGGATGAGTTTCTTGGATGCCTTCCAAGGGTATCACCAAATACCGCTAGCCGTCGACGATCAGGAAAAGACTGCTTTTGTAACCTCGATTGGGAACTACCATTACAAAGTGATGCCCTTCGACTTGAAAAACGCTGGATCTACCTACCAACACATGATGATGAAAATGTTCGAACTGCAACTAGGTAGAAGTATTGAAGTTTATATCGATGATATGGTTGTGAAAAGAAAAGTGGCGTCCGAACATGTGGAAGATCTCACGAGTATCTTTGGGATACTGAGAAAACATAATTTACGCTTGAATGCTTCGAAGTGCTTCTTTGGTGTAGGTTCCGGGAAGTTCTTGGGGTACATGGTGACCCATAGAGGAATTGAGGTGAACCAAGACCAGATTAAGGCCATTAATGATTTGCAAGCACCTCGGAATCCAAAAGAAGTGCAGAAATTGACTGGAATGACTGCTGCGTTGAACCGGTTCATCTCCAGGTCGGCTGAGAGGTGTCGTCCTTTTTTTCGTCTGTTGCATAAGTGGCAAGGATTTGAATGGACCGATGAGTGTGCTGTAACGTTCCAGCAGTTAAAAGAATACCTGTCCAAGCCACCTATCATGTCTAGCCCTGAGGTGGATGAGGTGTTGTTTGCTTATCTAACGATTGCCCCTCATGCAGTTAGTTTCGTCTTGATACGAGAAGACAATGGCGTCTAAAGGCCAGTTTATTATATAAGTAAATCCCTCCATGAGGCCGAGGTGAGATATTTGTCATTAAAAAAGGCCATATTGGCGGTGGTCCATGCAACACGCAAACTTCTGCATTACTTTCAGGCCCATACCGTGGTTATCTTGACCCAACTGCCTCTTAAATCCATACTCAAAAGTGCTGACTACACTGGAAGAATTGCTAAGTGGGGCACGATTATGGGTGCTTTCGATATCAAGTACATGCCTCGCACCTCTGTGAAAGGTCAAGTCCTTGCCGATCTGATGGCTGAGTTTGCCGAATGCTCGAAAGAAGTTAATGTGAATCAAGATCACATGGATGAAAAATCGGTTGGCCTAATATCCACACAAGGTGGGTCCTTTTGGAGGGTGTACGTGGATGGGGCCGCAAACCAACGGGGAGCAGGATTGGGATTGGTGTTGATATCCCCCAAGGAGGTCATCATCGAGAAGTCGTTAAGATTAGGGTTCTCGGCTACTAACAACGAATCAGAATACGAAGCTTTGATAATGGGGATGAGTATGGTCCGAAAAATGGGTGGAAAGGTAGTGAAATTATTCTCAGACTCGAGATTGGTAGTCGGCCAGGTAAGAGGAGAGCTAGAGGCCCGGGACCCAAGGATGCAAGGGTATCTGGACCAGGTTAGGCGTATGCAAACAAAGTTTGAGTCTTTCGACTTATTGCATATTCCTCGAGGTGAAAATACACACGTTGATTCTTTGGCAACCCTTGCCACCTCCTCAGTACGAAATTTTCCTCGGGTGATCATCGTTGAAGACCTGTGTACCCCTACCTCACCAGAAAAGGATGTTTTCCAAATCAATCAAACCAGTCTGTCGCCAAACTGGATGGATCCCATATTAAAATTTCTTGAAAGTGACATATTGCCCGAAGATAAGGTGGAAGCTGAGAAAATACGAAGGAAAGCTCCTCGGTATTGGCTATCTGAAGATAAAAAGTTGTACAAATGGTCCTTCTCTGGGCCATACCTGCTCTGTGTGCCTCTTGAGACTGCAGAATCAATCCTAGAAGAATTGCATGAGGGCATTTGTGGAAGTCATACAGGAGGAAGGTCTCTATCATGTCAAGCCATCACACAAGGATATTAGTGGCCAAATATGCAGAAGGAAGCGCAGGAGTACGTTAGGAAATGCGATCAGTGCCAAAGATACACTCCAAATATCCATCAACCGGGAGGAGTTCTTAACCCTCTCTCCAGCCCTTGGCCTTTTGCCCAATGGGGGCTGGACATTGTTGGCCCTTTTCCTAAAACCCTAGGAAACAAGAAGTACCTGCTAGTCGGCACAGACTACTTCACTAAATGGGTCGAAGCTGAGCCCTTGGCGAACATCAGAGACGTAGATGTGAAGAAGTTTATTTGGAGGAACATTGTTACGCGATTTGGAACTCCCCGCACCCTTGTCTCAAATAATGGACTCCAATTTGATAGCAATGCCTTTAGGGAATACTGTTCAGAATTGGGTATAAGAAACAGATATTCCACTCCGGTTTATCCACAAGGCAATGGGCAGGCTGAAGCTGTTAACAAAGTAATAGTCAATGGGCTTAAGAAGAGACTGGATGACGTGAAAGGAAAGTGGGTGGAAGAATTGCCACATGTTTTATGGACATATCGGACAACACCCCGACGTTCAACGGGGGAAACTCCCTTTTCCATGACCTATGGGGCTGAGGCCGTCATCCCCTTGGAAACTGGATTCCCGACGTTAAGGACCAATACATTCTCTTCAGATAGTAATGATGCGATGTTGGAAAAAATTTTGGACTTGATTGAAGAGCGAAGGGAGAGCGCGATGGTTCAACTAGCTTACTACCAACATAAACTCAAGCAGGGCTATGATAGTAATGTGAAGATGAGGCAGTTAGCCGTAGGAGATCTGGTGCTGAGGAAAGTTCTGGGGGCTACCAAGAATCCAAATTGGGGAAAACTGGGACCTAATTAGGAAGGGCCATATTGGATCACTTCTGTAGCGGGAATAGGAGCCTATTATCTGGAAGACCTAGATGAAAAAGCTGTACTTCACCCTTGGAATGTAAATAATCTCAAGAGGTATTATTATTAATAAAAGTATTTCAATTCAAATATTTCTTTTAATTTACGTCAGCCATACATCCTGTGCTCCTGCGTCCTATGATGTATATTGAAATGTTAAACAGAAACTAAATTATGTCAGGTCCTCGGATTGCAAACTTGGTGGAAATTAACGTCCTATGATGTGTATTGAAATGTTAAACAGAAACTAAGTTATGTCTAGTTCTCGGATCGAAAACTTGTGAAAATTAACATCCTATGATGTATATTGAAATGTTAAACAGAAACTAAGTTATGTCAAGTTCTCGGATCGCAAACTTGGTGGAAATTAACATCCTATGATGTGTATTGAAATGTTAAACAGAAATTAAGTTATGTCAGGTCCTCGGATCGCAAACTTGGTGGAAATTAACGTCCTATGATGTATATTGAAATGTTAAACAGAAACTAAGTTATGTTAGGTCCTCGGATCGCAAACTTGGTGGAAATTAACGTCCTATGATGTATATTGAAATGTTAAACAGAAACTAAGTTATGTCATGTCCTCGGATCACAAACTTGGTGGAAATTAACATCCTATGATGTGTATTGAAATATTGAACAGTAACTGAGTTGTGATAAATCTTCTGATCACAAACTTAATGGGAATTAACGCCCTGTAACACTTATTGGAGAATTAGAGAGAAATCTATGGACGTCAGTTGGCATACAATCAAGGTACTGAAGGCATAATTTTATTTAATTTATGAACTTTTGTGAAGAATTGCAATTGATTGGAAAGAATACGTGCATATCTAAAACGTCTCCCTAAGACTCCGTTGTATTAATGCTTATTGTCTATTGCTAATTATCAATTGACGATGTGTGTAAGTAGAATTTCCCCATACAAGTAAAAGATAGTTGAAATGAACCTGTCCAAATTACAATAACATAGTGAACGAGTACAGAAATAACATAAAGCAGTAAGAGCGGTAAGAAAATGAGCAAGGGAGTCCCCTACTAAGTGTCTAGTTAGACTACAAAACAAGTTCTATTTTTTCAATTTCAATTGGATCTTTGGGTTCTGGCCGATAGATGTGTCTGCCTCCGAAGTGGCGATTCCCTCTTTGGTTTTAATAACGCCTCTAGTTGGTAAGACTGTGGAGGCCAAATCCTGTTGAAAACCTTGGGAGGCCGTCTCTGCCTTCGAAGCGGTGGTGGTCTTGTCTGGGGAAGCTCCTGGAGGGGTAAGTCCCCCTTTAGCTGATTCCGGTTGGCCAAGGGGAGGAAAACTGTGAGGCGAAACCTCCTCGTTGAGGTTAATGACTGAAGAAGGAGCATTAGCCTGATGGGGTAGAAGAACTGAGGGGCGGATCGCCTCGGGATAGAATACGTTCTCTAACTTACGTAACTCAAATGAAGCTTCAACCCCAATACGGTTAAGGGCCTCATTCCAAGTTTTTGCGCAGTAGATACGGCATACCTCCGGAACTTCGGCTCTCAAAGCCTTCTCAGTTTCAGCTATACCGACCTTGTAGCCTCTCTGCTCAGCTTCGTTCATTGCCTGTTCGGCATCGATTTTTGCTTTCTCGGCTTGCTCCTTGGACTTTTCAGCTCGCTCCCTTAACTTTTGAGTTTCCTCCAAATGCTTCCTAAGAACTAGGACTTGTTCCTAAGCCTTCTTCAGTTCGGCATTCGCCTCACGCAGACGGTTCCCTTGGTCCTCGGCCTGCTTTTGGTAGCCTTCTAATGCCGACTCGGCACTCTTGTGAGCTTGCTCTTCGACCTGTAACTTTTTCCTTGCATCGGCCAAGCCCTGTTCAAATTTGGACAAGGTCTGTACAGCCGTTGTTCGTCTTTTCCTTTCATCGTCTAGCTGATCGGAACAGGCATTGAGCATCTCATCTAGCTTGAAAGTATTTTGGATGATCTGTGGGAAAAAGGTTAACACTATAGTCAATGAAAAGTGCATATTGGTGAGTAACAGTCACAGAATGAAAAAGATAAAAAGTTAGCTCATTACCATGCCCAAATATCGTTTATTGTCGAGGACGAGTTCATTCTTCCTCATATTCTTTATTTCGGCCATATCTTTCCGGAGCAATAAGGCTTCCTCTATGGCCGAGACTACGTGACACCCTATGCCGCCGTTGAAGTCCTTTATAGATGCATCACCTCGCAGGGGCTCCCCACCGTGCATAGGTGCTGGCAACCATGCTTGTGGTTCATAATGTTGGGAATCAGATTTTTCTTGGCCCCACGCGGCTTGGTGTTTGGTTTTCTGCTGCTTTGCAACTCGTTGGGCATCCTCCTCGTGAGTAGGACGAGACTTGCTTGTGTTTGCCACTTCCTTGCCCATCTGTTCCCTATGCCTTTTTTGCTCGGCAGCGTTAGGAAGTGCTGGCTATGGTGATGGCCGAGGAGGTTGACGAGGAGCAGGAGGAGGAGACCTAGCAGGAAGAGTTGAAGCTTGGGATGGTGTTGATTTTGCAGGCGCACTCTTTCCCGGCTGACCTTCCAACAGCTCCAGCAAATTTCTCTGGGGTTTTCTTTGTATCCCCATCTCGTCAGGATCTTCCCCGGGGCTTATGGGTTGATCAAAAATCCCGAAGTCGTCCGAGGACTCAGAGACTGCTACAACCTCTTCCTCTTCTTTCTCCTCTTCTTTTCTCCCTTTTATTTCCTTTTCCTTGAGGGTAGGTAGGGATGAAGAAGTTGCTGCCGAGACGCTGGCTACGAAAAGAGGCTCTGTGCGAGATGTGTACTGGGGAAGCGGAATGTCCTCTGGAACAATGAACCCTTCGTAGGCAACACTGATATGGTGAAGCCGAGGGTCTCGGGCTCTAATCATGCACTTCGGCGCCTGAAAAGCAAAAGACAGGGGGGTATAGCCGAGAATTAAGTGTACTGCCCGAAGCTGACCGTCAGCTTCGTTCATGTATATCTCGGCTTTCAGTAACTTATCCAAGTTCGCCTTATTGACTAACTTAAGATTGGTCTTTGTGTAGCATCTATTTACAAAACCGTTGAGTTGAAAATGAAAATTGTTGGAGATAAAAATAATTAAAAAAAAAAAAGGTAAACGAAATGTGCTTGCAAACTAAATATTATAGATCTATGGTTACACGCTCACCTGGTGTTCCCTCTACTGTCGGGCAAGGCAGACCATCGTGCCATTCCCCAAAGAGAATAAGGAAATCCTCCTTCAGGTTCTTGTTTAAAGTGGGAAGGCACTGAATCAGCCTTACCTCAGGGTATCTCGACTTAAGATAATACCCCTGACCGGTTAAGTGATGGAGGTTGTACACCCAATTCACATCATGATGGGTTAACTTTAGGTCCATTCTCTTATTCAAAGCATCTATACTTCCCAGGACCCTAAACATATTTGGAGCACACTAGGTGGGGGATAGCCTAAAGAAGTTGAGGTAACTCCTAGTGATACTACCCATGGGGATAGTCATCCCGCCTTCTATAAAGGCAATCATGGGAATAACTACTTCCCCAGTTTGTCTAGTATCAGCCCATTCCCCTTGGGCTGCGTACCTCATCCCCACCATTGAGGGGATTTTATACTTAGAGTGAAAGTTTCTAATACCTTCCTCGGATTCAACTAGACATCGGAATTGATTCTTTTGTTTCCCCATGTTTCTAAAAGACTTAGCAGAAAAAAACTGTTGGGTTTGAAATAAAAGTGGTAAAAACTTCGAGAAGACTTACAGGTTCAAAGGAAGGACCTCGGACAAAGTACGATTATTTGTAGTCGCCAGGAAAATAATGAAAATAGAGAAAGGCAGGTTCAATGTATGAACTCTGGAACCACGTAATCATCGAAGGTAAGATACAGAGTTAATTTGAGAACGCCTTTATAGTCATAAGAGGATTGTGAGCGGTAAAGTTCCCGCTCACAAAACAAGAGAGGCCCTCTGCCATTTGATTTATATCTCACCGTCAAATGTAGGAGACAAGGGCGTTGCCAAAATTTAATGCTGCCAAAATCGGGATGCTGAAGCGTCAGGGGCATGCCCCAAAAAACGCATAGGTACGGGCTTATGACGTCAAAATCCACCTTCTCTCCCGAGGAGTCGAAAAGCAGGATTTTGAGGGGCTATTGTGGGGGCCAGTCAATCAACAGGCCCATTAAGGTCAGGATCGTTGGGCCTGTGGTCCATCCGAGGATGCAAATCCGTCCGAGGAGGCCCAAGTCAGGTCGTAAGGGTAACTACCGAGGGGGGGGGGGATAGTCAATATCACGAAAGTAGAGTTCCGTATTCGTCCGAGGACACCATACTCCTTGGCAGTATGCGTCCGAGGACGTTCAGGACGCGGTCTTGTTACAATCGGACCTTGGAATCCCAAAGAGGTCCAAAAACTAACCGGAATGGCCACCGCTTTGAATAGATTCATCTCTCGATTAGCAGATAGATGCAGACCTTTCTTTTTGTTGATCAACAAAAGGAAAGGATTTGAGTGGAATGAAGAATGCGCCATGGCTTTCCAGCAACTTAAAGACTATCTCGCTCGGCCACCAATCATGTCTAGTCTTGAGCCAGATGAAGTATTGTTTGCCTATATTGCTGTGGCCCCCTACGCTGTAAGTTTAGTACTGATACGAGTTGATTGTGGTGTACAGCGGCCAGTTTATTATGTGAGTAAATCATTGCATGAAGCTAAGGTGCGATATCTACCCTTGGAAAAAGCTATCTTGGCAGTAGTGCTTGGCACACGTAAGCTGCCCCATTACTTCCAAGCACACACAGTTGTTGTTCTTACTCAACTCCCGCTTAAAGCCATACTCCGAAGCGCTGACTACACAGGAAGAATAGCCAAGTGGAGTACCATTCTGGGGACTTTTGACATCAAATACATGCCTCGTACCTCCATAAAAGGACAAGTCCTCGCGGATTTGGTGGCCGAATTCACCGAACCCCTAACGGAAGAGTTGGAAAAGGCAGAGAACACTGATGGAAAATTGGTTGGCACAATCTCCCAACGTGGCATTTTGCCTTGGGAAGTATATGTTGATGGGGCATCAAATCAGAAGGGTTCAGGGATCGGACTAATACTGATATCCCCTGAGAAGGTCATTGTTGAAAAATCTTTAAGGTTGGGCTTCTCGGCTACGAACAATAAGGCCGAGTATGAAGCTCTGGTGATGGGAGTAGCAATGGTTCAGAAAATGGGTGGAAAGTCAGTAAAAGTTTTCTCAGACTCAAGGCTCGTTGTCGACTAAGTAAAAGGGGAATTCATGAGACCCACAAGTACCATATTCAACAACTTTTTTTTTAAACTTGGGTCTCACGGCACTATTTATATATTTAAAAATTATTTTACTATAGTGTTTTTAGTTTTTAATATTCAGTTTTCAGCAATAAGCAGTATCCAAACAGACCCATAATTTCACAGAAAAACTCTACCGAAAGAGAAGAGTTATCATGTTTTCAGTCTTTTAACTTAATTAGTTGACACAATTTTCTAATCTTTCCAAGAGTTTTAGAATTCAAATCACACCTCCTGATTATCGATATTAAAAAAAAAAAAAAGAAATCAATATTACATAAACACATCACACAATATGGATTAATAAGACTTAAAACTTTATCTGTCATAATAATGGTTTGAATATTATTTCGGTATCCCTTATGAAGAATGTCCCATGCATGTGCCTTGGCCAATTTTAGAAACTGGCTTGGCCTATTCGAAATGCAGTGGAAATCGCACAATTAATTGTGGGAAAGTGGTACAAGGTGATGTGCTTTGACAATTTTGCCCAACTATATTCATGTAGCATGTGCTTTCTCCCTGACCTTAACACACACACACACACACACACACACACATATATATATATATATATATATTTATATCTCTTAATTTCTATACTTTATTTTCTTGTCCAAAATGGATTCACCCATAAATAAGTCGGGAAACGATATATAATGTCATTCGAATTCATGGTAGTTCGTGGATTAAAGATTTAAAGTGTGATTTAGTTGTTTGGATTTGAAACTAAGGTAATTTTAATATTTACAATAAATGTTAGGTGAGTCTACGGTAAGTGAAGGAAATTAGAAATGTAAGAATTTTGCACTTCCATACGGGTTAAGGCGTGGTTTTCATTTCATAAATAATAATAGTAATAAATTTTTTATTTTCAATTTAATTTACTAAAAGGGAGTTGGTAAATGCTTGAATGTCAACATCAGTTTAATGTTTGTAGTTTCTTAGAAAAACTCTATCCAAAGAGAAAATTTATTATATATCTAATACATGTATTTATCTTCTCATATGGGGTAATGAATTTTACAAGTGTGGGGTCCACAGCCTCATATCATATGAGAGAATAGATACATATATCTAATACATGTAATACCATCACATTTTAGAAGTTGAGAACATTTTATTTTCTAATTTTTAATTATATATATATATATATATATATATATATATATATATATATATATATATCTAGTGCTATAAAAAAATAAAAATAAAAATAAGCTAGTGCATTCGGATAATAAAACAAAGGAGAGAGAAAGTTGGTATCTTGGTGAGAGCGAAAGAAATCAGATTTTTCTGGGTCATTAAATCAAATAGTTAATTAAGGAACTTAACCATATAAGTATATGAAATATTTTCTTAATGAACAAAAACCTATATATCTAATTAAAGCATGCAAGAAGATTTTATTTTACTTTTATTTTTATGGTTCTTTAAATTCAGATATTGTTATTCACGTGCTTAATAATATATTATTTAGAATATTTTAACTCAATTAGTGGACACATTTTAACTTTTCAAGAGATTTAGGATTCAAATCACTCCTCCCAACTTTTGATATAAAAAATATCAATATTACATGAACACATTACACAATATGGAATAATAAGACTTAAAACTTTGTCTGTCACAATAATGGATTGCATATTAATTTGGTTTCCCTTATGAAGAATGTCCCATTCATGTGCCTTGGCCCATTCGAAATGCAGTAAAAATCGCACAATTATTGGAAATGGAAAGTGGTACAAGGTAATGAGGTTTGTCAATTTTGCCCGACTATATACATCATACATGTAGCATATGTGCTTTCTCCAGACCTTAACACATACATACATACAAACATATCTATATATATATATATATATATATATATATATATGTATATCTTAAATTCTATATTTTATTTTCTAGTCCAAAAAGGAAAAAAAGTTTATACAGGTCCTTTTCTTCAACGTTTTCACCCTTATATCAGTCAAGAACAAGATATATAATGTCATTCGAATTCATGGTAGGTCGTGGATTATAGTGTGATTTAATTGTGTGGATTTGAAATTAAGGTAATTATAATATTTACAATAAATGTTAGGTGAGTCTGCGGTTTAGTGCAAGAGATTAGAAATGTAAGAAATTTGCACTTCTATACGGGTTAAGGTTTGGTTTTCATTTCATAAAAAATAAATAAAATGTTTGATTTTCAATTTTGCTAAAAGGAGAGTCATAAATGTTTAAATGTCAACATTAGTTTAATGTTCATAGTTTCACGGAAAAACTCTACCAGAAGAAAAAAGTTATCATGTTTTGAGTCTTTTAACTTAATTAGTTGACACAATTTTCTAATCTTTTCAAGGGTTTTAGAATTCAAATCACACCTCCTGATTATCGATATATATATATATATATATATATATATATATATATAAATAAAAAAAAACGATATTACATGAACACATCACACAATATGGAATAATAAGACTCAAAACTTTATCTGTCATAATAATGGTTTGCATATTAATTTGGTATCCCTTATGAAGTATGTCCCATGCATGTGCCTTGACCAATTTTAGAAACTGGCTTGGCCTATTCGAAATGCAGTGGAAATCGCACAATTAATTGTTGGAAAGTGGTACCAGGTGATGTGGTTTGACAATTTTGCCCAACTATATTCATGTAGCATGTGCTTTCTCCCTGACCTTAACATATATATATATATATATATATATATATATATATATATATCTTAATTTCTATACTTTATTTTCTTGTCCAAAATGGATTCACCCATAAATAAGTCGGGAAACGATATATTATGCGTAGTTTCCCATTTTCTCCTTGCAGCTTTCACTTTAAGTTTTAATGTTTTAATAATATTAAATTTTCTATTATACTAGTATATGTGTAGTGTTTTCTATTATTTTAAACTTATATATATATATATATATATATATATACTTGTAAGTTGTAACAACTAACTAAATTTTAGTATTCTATTAATTTTATTTCATATTTAGTTATGATGTTTTGTTTATCTGATATTTTTATTTCATAATAATGATTTGATTAATTAAACTGAATTATTTTTAAATGCTTGTTTATTAGATATTTATATTTATTGGTGCATATTTTAAGTTTAAAAAGTGTTCAAGAATTAAAGTTGTTTAATCCTCTATCTCAAATCTTGAAACATTAGATATTGAACCTTTTAAAAAGTTCAAAGTGAACTAAAAAAATTTGAACATTGTTTCCTTAGAATGTGATCATAAATTTCAACAACTAATATGAGAATATTTTAATAATCAAGAATTATGTCATGAAAGTTTGTTTTTGTTAAATCTTTATTTGACCTCTTTAAAGAAAATTCCTGACTCTACCACTTGTCAACAGACCTTATCTTTAGAACTTAGAAGCATAAAACTTGAATTGAAGAGTGGTTATTGCAAGCAAAAATCACTTGGAAAAAAGAAAAACAAAGAGCAGTGATTAATATGACAGTTCATTAGGCGTGCAATTACTGTTGCTGATCAATTGGAAAACAGGAAATGCATTTTTTTTTTTTTAATTAGATAAAACATATTAGATTATCCATGGTGGAATAATGCTAAAAACAGATAAGATGTTCTTGAATTTTATTAGAAAAATACTAAATAAGTAAAGTTTTACTACATAAAATTTACAAACTAAAGTGACAATAAATGTAATTGGTAAGTTTCAACCTTCTTATAACTGAATATTTGCATTGCTTATTTATGATTGGTAACACGTCCATTTGTAAGTTTAATATTATAAAAATGTAGTACATTTAGCACTAGTCGAAAACAGCCCTCAAGCTTGGTTTCTACCTCTCAAGGACCAGGTAAATGTTAATAAAAATAGAGTTTTTCTTGCTAATACTGGAGTGAGAGCCAGGGAAATGGTAGTCAAAGACCATAGTGGAACATTTATTGCATGATTTGCATCCGAGATTTTCCCAAGTTCAACTCTAGAGGTCGAAGTTTGGCCATGCGAGGAGCAGTTTGTCTTCTTCAATTTATGATTATCTTTTTTTATTCGAGGAGTTATATATATCATTATTGCATTTGTCGCTTATGAAAAAAAATAAGGTTTATTATATTGATTTTTATATGTTTAGCATATGATAAAGTGAATTTTATTAGTTGAATACTTGAATAAAATAATTCAGTTAGTGTACGTAACATTCAGAGAAACTTTTATATGATAAGAAAAAGAAAAACAAGAAGAGAAACTTTTGTCTATGATGTTTGATTTGAAATTGTACGGACTATACGGGAATAAACGCAATATTTTAATCTAAAAGTACAATTCGTGTTCTTAAAACGGTGCTGTCAAATAGTTTTTTTTTTTTTTTTTTTAATCATTAAATCAAATAGTTAATTAAGGAACTTAACCATATAAGTATATGAAATATTTTCTTAATGAACAAAGACCTATACAGCTAATTAAAGCATGCAAGAAGATTTTATTTTATTTTTATTTTTATGGTTCTTTAAATTCAGATATTATTATTCATGTGATTAATAATATATTGTTTAGAGTCTTTTAACTCAATTAGTTAACACATTTTAGCTTTTTCAAGAGATTTAGGATTCAAATCACTCTTCCCAACTATTGATTATCAATATTACATGAACACATTACACAAAATGGAATAATAACACCTAAAACTTTGTCTGTCACAATAATGGATTGTATATTAATTTGGTTTCCCTTATGAAGAATGTCCCATTCATGTTCCTTGGCCTATTCGAAATGCAGTAAAAATCGCACAATTATTGGAAAATGGTACAAGGTGATGAGGTTTGTCAATTTTGCCCGACTATATACATCATACATGTAGCATATGTGCTTTCTCCTGACCTTAACACATACATGCATACAAACATATATATATCTATATATATCTCTTAAATTCTATATTTTATTTTCTAGTCCAAAAAGGAAAAAAAGTTTATATACCAGTCTTTTTCTTCAACGTTTTCACCCTTATATCAGTCAAGAACAAGATATATATAATGTCATTCGAATTCATGGTAGGTTGTGGATTATAGTGGGATTTAATTGTGTGGATTTGAAATTAAGGTAATTATAATATTTACAATAAATGTTAGGTAAGTCTGCGGTTTAGTGCAAGAAATTAGAAATGTAAGTACTTTGCACTTCTATACGGGTTAAGGTTTGGTTTTCATTTCATAAAAAATAAATAAAAAGTTTGATTTTCAATTTTGCTAAAAGGAGAGTCATAAATGTTTGAATGTCAACATCAGTTTAATGTTCATAGCCTTCGCTTGGTAAGCGCATTTTGTGCGTTTCTCAACGGAAACGTTTTTTCTTGTGGCTCTTGTGCACTGTTCATGAGACCCACAAGTACCATATTCAACAACTTCTTTTTTAAACCTGGGTCTCACGGCATTATTTATACATTTAAAAATTATTTTATTATAGTGTTTTTAGTTTTTAATTTTCAGTTTTCAGCAATAAGCAGTATCCAAACAGACCCATAATTTCACAGAAAAACTCTACCGAAAGAGAAAAGTTATCATGTTTTGAGTCTTTTAACTTAATTAGTTGACACAATTTTCTAATCTTTCCAAGAGTTTTAGAATTCAAATCACACCTCCTGATTATCGATATAAAAAAAAAATCAATATTACATAAACACATCACACAATATGGAATAATAAGGCTTAAAACTTTATCTTTCATAATAATGGTTTGAATATTAATTCGGTATCCCTTATGAAGAATGTCCCATGCATGTGCCTTGGCCAATTTTAGAAACTGGCTTGGCCTATTCGAAATGCAGTGGAAATCGCACAATTAATTGTGGGAAAGTGGTACAAGGTGATGTGCTTTGACAATTTTGCCCAACTATATTCATGTAGCATGTGCTTTCTCCCTGACCTTAACACACACACACACATATATATGTATATATATATATATATATATATATATATCTCTTAATTTCTATACCTTATTTTCTTGTCCAAAATGGATTCACCCATAAATAAGTCGGGAAACGATATATAATGTCATTCGAATTCATGGTAGTTCGTGGATTAAAGATTTAAAGTGTGATTTAGTTGTTTGGATTTGAAACTAAGGTAATTTTAATATTTACAATAAATGTTAGGTGAGTCTACGGTAAGTGAAGGAAATTAGAAATGTAAGAATTTTGTACTTCCATACGGGTTAAGGCGTGGTTTTCATTTCATAAATAATAATAGTAATAAATTTTTTATTTTCAATTTAATTTACTAAAAGGGAGTTGGTAAATGCTTGAGTGTCAACATCAGTTTAATGTTTGTAGTTTCTTAGAAAAACTCTATCCAAAAAGAAAATTTATTATATATCTAATACATGTATTTACCTTCTCATATGGGGTAATGAATTTTACTAGTGTGGGGTCCACAGCCTCATATCATATGAGAGAATAGATACATATATCTAATACATGTAATACCATCACATTTTAGAAGTTGAGAACATTTTATTTTCTAATTTTTAATTATATATATATCTAGTGCTATAAAAAAATAAAAATAAAAATAAGCTAGTGCATTTGGATAATAAAACAAAGGAGAGAGAAAGTTGGTATCTTGGTGAGGGCGAAAGAAATCAGATTTTTTTGGGTCATTAAATCAAATAGTTAATTAAGGAACTTAACCATATAAGTATATGAAATATTTTCTTAATGAACAAAAACCTATATATCTAATTAAAGCATGCAAGAAGATTTTATTTTACTTCTATTTTTATGGTTCTTTGAATTCAGATATTGTTATTCATGTGCTTAATAATATATTATTTAGAATATTTTAACTCAATTAGTGGACACATTTTAACTTTTCAAGAGATTTAGGATTCAAATCACTCCTCCCAACTTTTGATATAAAAAATATCAATATTACATGAACACATTACACAATATGGAATAATAAGACTTAAAACTTTGTCTGTCACAATAATGGATTGCATATTAATTTGGTTTCCCTTATGAAGAATGTCCCATTCATGTGCCTTGGCCTATTCGAAATGCAGTAAAAATCGCACAATTATTGGAAATGGAAAGTGGTACAAGGTAATGAGGTTTGTCAATTTTGCCCGACTATATACATCATACATGTAGCATATGTGCATTCTCCAGACCTTAACACATACATACATACAAACATATATATATATATATGTATATCTTAAATTCTATATTTTATTTTCTAGTCCAAAAAGGAAAAAAAGTTTATACAGGTCCTTTTCTTCAACGTTTTCACACTTATATCAGTCAAGAACAAGATATATAATGTCATTCGAATTCATGGTAGGTCGTGGATTATAGTGTGATTTAATTGTGTGGATTTGAAATTAAGGTAATTATAATATTTACAATAAATGTTAGGTGAGTCTGCGGTTTAGTGCAAGAGATTAGAAATGTAAGAACTTTGCACTTCTATATGGGTTAAGGTTTGGTTTGCATATTAATTTGGTATCCCTTATGAAGTATGTCCCATGCATGTGCCTTGACCAATTTTAGAAACTGGCTTGGCCTATTCGAAATGCAGTGGAAATCGCACAATTAATTGTTGGAAAGTGGTACCAGGTGATGTGGTTTGACAATTTTGCCCAACTACACTACAAAACGCGGGGGCCTTGGGCCGCGTTTTTTAACCCGCGGCCATAAAAAACGCGGCCCAAGGTCAGGCAAAAGCCCCGTTTTTGAAAATGTGGCCCAAGACCTCCCTTAAGGCCGCGTTTCATACGCGGGGCCATAGGCAGGTTCTGAGGCCGCGTTTTGTTGAGATAAAAACGCGGCCTAAGGACTTCCGCATTTTATTTTTTCCCAAACTCTTTTTTTTTTTTTTCTTTGTCTTCTTTTACTGTGGCCGCATTTTTAAAATGCGGCCCAAGGTTGAGCCTAAAGCCCCGTTTAAGAAAACGCGGCTTCACAGAACCTTAAGGTCGCGTTTTTTACGCGGGGCCATAGACAGGTTCTGAGGCCGCGTTTTTTTGAGATATAAACGCGGCCTAAGGACTTGTCTGAAGCCGCGTGTTTAAAACGCGGCTCTAGTTCTGTTCTGAGGCCGCGTTTTCTTAAACGTAAAACGCGGCCTAAGAGCTGGTTCTGAAGCCGCGTGTTAAAAACGCGGCTCTAGTTCAGAATGGGGCCACGGTTAAGAAACGGGGCTTCAGATTTCCCCTATAGCCGCATGTTAAAAACGCGGCTTTAGGGGAAGTATAAATATTAATAATAAAAATCTCTCCAACCCATCAGCTACCCTCCACCCGATCTCTGAAGCCCTCATCACCTCCATCCGATCTCTCCAACCCTCATCACCTCCATCTCTACGCTCCATCCGATCTGACCCTCATCACCTCCGTCCGATCTCAAGCCTCCATCTCATCACCTCCATCTCTGAAGCCCTCATCACCTCCATCCGATCTCTCCAACCCTCATCACCTCCATCTCTACGCTCCATCCGATCTGACCCTCATCACCTCCGTCCGATCTCAAGCCTCCATCTCATCACCTCCATCTCTGAAGCCCTCATCACCTCCATCCGATCTGACCCCTCATCACCTCCATCTCTACGCTCCATCCGATCTCACCCTCATCACTTCCGTCCGATCTCAAGCCTCCATCTCTCAAGCCTCCATCTCTGAAGCCCTTACCCTCCATCTCCGACCTCAACCCTCACCCTCCATCCGATCTCAACCCTCACCCTCCATCCGATCTCCAGATAAACCCTAATTTTTTTTCTTTCGTCAGATAAATCCTTCCATAAAAAACTTCGCCGACGCCGACGCCGACGCCGAGAGACCAGCCCAGCGCCGACGACCCCAACGCTGACAAGGCCGAACCCATACCCAACGCCGCCGAGCCCATCGCCGAGAAGGCTGGTTCACAAGGCTGTCGGTGGTAAAAAGCGTATGTACTCTCTCTCTCTCTCTCTCTAGTTTGCATGAATTTGGTGTCAATACCTGCTAGAAGATCATCATAAGGTTAAGTTTTGGATATCAATTATGTGGTTTCTTGTGCAATAATCTTTATCCTTGTTGTTGAATTTCCGTTAATTACTATGGTATAAAGGAAAGCTTGTTCTTGCAAGCCATTGCGTGGCTGCTAGGTAATTGAAGTGAGGAAAAAAACGAATATGGGAGTTGATCAGTCAGTTGGACTTTTATTTATATAAATCAAATATAGAAAAAGAAACTATATTAATAGGGAATGTTCAATTTCGGCTCTGAACAAACATTTGATGAATTGATGATGTTGGTAATGGTTGACGAGATGGAATGAAGTATGAATTTCTTGTCATATAAAATTATGATTCTAAAAATATACTAAATCTTAAAAAATTAATGTTATATATATATATATATGTGTGTGTGTGTGAAAAAGTATGATTTTTTTTTTCTTTCTTTTTCTTTTGGATAGGAAATTGGACATTTTAAAAATTAATTGAAAGAGTATACATCGTTTTGAGAGAGCGTGTTCTAGCAAACAAAAGTTCACTTTAATCTAGGTAGCATAATGCTCAACACCCTGAGCATGTTTTGCTCTCAAACGAATAAGGCTATTGCTATTCCAATGAACGCAATGATTTTCGTATTTATATTTGGTTGATAAACACATCTTATGTTTTGCATTGCTCCAACGAAGGCTTTCTTCTTAATCAAAGCTTTGAATTAGTGAAGCATGAGTAGTCTGTAGCTGTATGGTCTAAAAAACATTTTTTAATTTTTAACCTCTGTTTACTTGGTATATTTATTCTTTCTTTTTTGTGTGTATTTTTTTACCAGGCAAACGAGTGATCCTAGAAGTGGTTTTGCTACTGTTG
The DNA here is from genome assembly GCF_001633185.2 of Quercus lobata. Lineage (NCBI taxonomy): Eukaryota > Viridiplantae > Streptophyta > Magnoliopsida > Fagales > Fagaceae > Quercus > Quercus lobata. Next base: position 23,912,310 of record NC_044906.1, on the reverse strand, counting down.
AGAAGGACTTCCCTGGGGGCTTGACACCAATGCTTGGTGATAGAAAGGTCAGTAACATCTTAATACTATTTTGTGATATTATCCTTGATTTTATTATATCCATGAAAATAAAAAAGTATGTACCCAGCCTTCTAAGTTTCATATATTAGTACGGTTTTAGTGGTGGTGGTTGTAGTTTTCTTTTAGTAAATGATTTCACGAGACTTGCTTCATGGGGAAAAGAATAAAAATAAAAATCAAGAGATGCCCAGTGTACAACAGGAGAATGCTGCTAATGAGCCCTAGCTCTGGCTCAAATGGCACCTTCTTCCAATGTAAGAGACAGCTGGAGGATTTGGTTGAGGTTTAACTTTTAACACCTACTGGGTGTGGTTGTAACTTACCAACTAAAAAAAAGGGAATACGTGGTTATTTTTTATTTTTATTTTTTCACTTATCAAAAAAAAAAATTCTTAGTTTACTAATATCAATCCTGACAACTTGTAGATTCGTGAATATTACAAGCTAAAAATACCTCTTCACATTTCTAAAAGTTAGAGAATAGGTCACTAGAGGTATGCATTTGCATCCTTTTCAACACTGCTGATTTTCCTATGAAAAAGAAAGAGGTTAAGAATCATGCGTTCTGCTCAATAGCATTCCATCTGGGTTTATGTATCGTTAATTTTATTCTGTCTTTCCGTATTGCTTGCACTGATTACAAAGTGCAATTTTCTGTCCATCTTCTAGGTTGAGCACTTCTTCGGGATAAAGCAAATAGCTGATCTGGATTTGTGCTATAGACTGTAAATAAACCTTTTTTCTTTTCTTATTACAGAAAAGAGCTATTGTTTAAAGAAATTTTGCTCTTTGTTTATACTACACTTTACTTGAGCAGGGTTGCATTCTGTGTGTGTGTTAAACAACATGCTGAATCAACTGGATTTTACCGTCAACAGCTCAAGTCAGATGTGAAAAATCCATATTATTGATTAATTCCTTGGCCTGAACCCACATTCTTTGCACTTGAGACTTTGGGAGATACCTATAAGTGGGTATTTTTTTTGTATATTAACATGAGCGCTGATACTGTATATGCTTGTGTCTCTTAAGAGATGCTCTCCATATCTAAGACCTGGATATAGTTGCTAAGGATTTGCATGGAAGAATATATTCATGGATTAAGGATATTGAACTTCCCACAACTATGGCTTTCCTTAACACCAACAGTTGGGAGTGCGTAGGACCTAACCCCATGATTAATGTTCCATTTATACATGTTACCAAACCCACCATCACCAATTTCCTCACAAATAAATTTATCAAGCATTGCTTTGCATCATGCATTCTCTGTTATGAGGTCATACAGTTACTCAAACCCAGCTATAAGAATAATGAAAACATTATCAAGATTTGTTTGTTTTCTAAATTTATGTAATTAGATATTCTTCTTTAATTCACTTTGATGGAAGCACATTATATATATAGTTAAAATGGTTGTGGGACAGTTTTTGTGCCTGTGTTTTATGGTTTTGTTCAGGTCATCTAATGGGATTAGTGCAAATATTGGGTTGTGTTCTCTGTCTTCTTGAACTGGACTAATCTTAAGTACGATTTCACAGCTGGGTTTTGAGTTTTTTCATAAATAGTGGCCTGGTGTGGGGGACATCTGGGAATCTAGTTTCTTGAGATTTTGTGACATTTTACTTAACCTTTTTTTTAATCTCAAGCCATCCATTTTTAATCCCAAAAGGAAGGATGTGTTATAAGAATGACTTTACTGCCATATTTAAAATAATTGTATTTTATACGATTTTGTTAATGAATACCTTAAAAACATATTTTCAATAATATTAAAAATTTAAGCCGAATGACAAGAACAACACCTAGCTATTATACTCAATCTTTAGGAAATAACATTGTTCTCTCTAATTCTAAAAATAATTAACACCATACCTCCTTTATGGCCCTATTTCCCCTTAAAGTTTAGTGGGGTTAACATTGGACATGGAAATGTTTCTTTTTAAGGAAGGTTAAAATGCAAAACCACCTCATAGGGTTTGGATAAGTTACAAAAACACCAATAGAGTTTTAATTCTTCTGTATAGCTTCATGAGGTTCTCAAAAACCATGTGTTGGAAACCTCACAATTTGCCAATTAAGCTGCAAAGCTATTATCAAATAGATTACCAATTTATTAAATAAATAAAATCTAGAAGAATACATCAATTGAAGATACCCAATGAGTGTAGGGCACCCAAGCTCTCTACTTGTGGAACATACAAAAGGAAAAGCAACCTTGAACGAGAGAGACTTTCAAATGTACACTAGGGAAAAGTAGACCCCAAATTTATGGTGTGAATGTAAATATGTAGGATTTGGTTGATAAAAATCTCTTTTGTGTTTGTTTGTTTATTAAGAAACCAAGCTTAAATTTTATTTTTTGGCTTATTTGATAAACTAGCAAGGGGAACTTTTGAATCTACACTAAAGAAAAAGTAGACCCCAAAATTGTTGGGGGAAAATGGGCATTTGCTCTTAATTTACAAACTATGCAGCAAATTACTCTTATTTTGAAACTATTTAACAAAATGCCCCTATTTTTTAAACTTAATTTTAACAAAATCGAGTTACAGGTAAAACTTTCATGCATATTTTGCTAGTTAAATTTTTTTGAAGATATTAAGTTTTACACCAAGTTTCAAAATAGCCGCATTTTGGTAAATAACTTCAAAACATATGCATTTTACTACATACTTTTCAAATTAGGGGTAAATGGCTATCAAATTGTTGTGAGAGTAAATACCTATTTTCCCCAAATTGTTGTGAACGTAACTAGCTGGGATTTGGTTGATAAAAATCTCTTGTTTATGTCTATTTATTTATTAAAGAGCCAAGCTTAAATTTTATTTTTTGTCTTTTTTGATAAATAAGCTTAGTACAAATAATGGGCTTGATAAAGATTGAAAATAGGCTTGAATAATACGCCCAAACAATTTTTTTGACCATGCCCCTAAGATTTCCATGGTGGTACACATGGCCCACTTAATAGGTTATTGTTAATTTTAGTTTTGGGGTTTTTGTATTTGGGTGATACTTTCTTGACTGGTGTGAGTCTGTAACGGAAGAGTAAGAATATGAGGGAGAAAAGAAAAGTCCGAGTTCATTTCAGAGTTTGTTTCAAAGCAAGAAGAGAGAGAAAAAAGGGAGCCAAATTGGGAAATTAATAAAATAATAATATGCAAAGCTACAATAACTATGCATATATGCACGGTTATTGTAGCAATTGTGCATTTATGCACAATTTTACACCCACAAATGTTGGTCGTTTTTTGGTCAAAATGTGAAAAATTACTTACTGTTTGTATTTTGCAAGATTGTGGTTGCTCTTATATCCATGTATCTCATTTTCCATATCTAAACAGAATATATATATATATATATATATATATATATATATATATATATATATTAAAGTACTAGAATTCTTAGATTTGGGAACCTAGAAGCAGGAGGAGGATTGAGAAAAATTATTACCTATCAAACTCAAAGGCACTAACATTGTAGAAAAGAAGAGACAGAAAGGCAACCCCACCAAAAGTTTAGTAATGGTTAGATTGCTAATGGTGTCAATGTAGAAGGGAAGACATTTGGTGAAGCAACAGTGGAACAATATGTGTGTATTGGCCCATAGAATGGGCACAAGAGTTTAGCGCACGTGTTTGTAACTCAGTTTGTGGAGTTTTTGTGCTTAGTGAAAATTAGAGGGAGTGAGAAGTATCTATTTCTATTAACTATATAAAAAATAATAATAATAATAAAAATAAATAAAAAATAAAAAATAAAAAAAATGCAATGCCTCTATAGTGCCATTTGGGTTTAGTGAGCCACTTTGTCTCTTTTCTTTTTTTTTTTTTTTCTTTTTCTTTTTTCCTAGTTTTGAACAGTAGCTATAGTATCAAGTGGCACTATAGCTATAGTAGCTATAGTTTTTTTTTTTTTTTTTTTTTTTTTTTTCCTTCAATCTTCTATTTGTACTTTTTTCCCTTTTATTGAGCAAGCTTTGGCTCATGATTTAATCCATCGTACTTGTCATGAATAAAGAATTCACAATCTTCCTATAAAAAACTAAAAATAAAAATAGACTTGTGGTTTACTGATGATATTGATAATCTTTTCTGTCATCTCATACACACACACACACACATATATATATATATATATGTTATCTTTCATAGTTTTATTTTCTTTTTTCTCTTTTTTCTTCAAAAACTCTCTTAGTCTCTCTCTTTTTTCTTTTTCTTTTTTTTTTTCCCTAAAAAAAAAAAACAATGATTTTGATCTTAGGAATATATATTTTAATGCCCATTGTACCTATTTTTCTTTCTACTCATCTTTGTTTCTTTTGTTTGCTTGTTAGATATTCTCAAGCTCATTATAGTATTCACAATCAATTGTGTGTGAGAATTCTATTTGTAGGCTCTTTTGTGTGTGAAACGTGCTGTTGAAATGAAAGGCAAAACGGTGCATTTAGTGATTTTTTAGCGATCTGTGATTAATATTGTCTTATTTATTAATTTTACTATTATTCCTTATAATAAATGTATTTGAACTTTGGCTGCTGCTGTATCATGCCCAACTAGCGTATAGAAAGTTATAGAAAAATGGTACTATGCGTTATTGTTACTCAATGCCTTGAAATGCAGCTAATATGAAGAGCAGTAAAGTCTTAGAATGATTCAAGTAATGGCTTCAATCAAACTAACTAATATTGTGATCAGATGTGCATGATGATATGGGTTTGTTGAATATAATGTGAGGAGTGAATAATAGTAGATATTTTTAGTTGGTATTACCTATGGATGTAGGTGCACTCAGTTTCCAAAACACTGAACCAAGTTAAAGTTGTTAGAGGGACAACTTAATGTGTTAGCTTTAAGATTATATTTGCCCCCACTTGAATGAGCTTGCTATAGGGTTCCAGGAAAATCACCTTCAGTATACAACTAATCCCCAATTCTACAACTAGCAATCTTGAAAGAATCTTGTGATTTTTTTCTCCTATGGTATTAAACATTGTTTATGCTGTAAAAGACATATAACTTTCATTTTCCTTCATAAATGAATATGAAACACCATTTATGTATGTAATGAAGAGTTGCCTTTGAAAAGTTACACTTGAAAATTAACAGTTTGGTAATACAAACCCTCTAAACGAACGCCTTCTAAAACAAAAATAGAGGAAAATAGAATAAGGTCATGTGATTACTTACTCTCTTGAGTGTTCCGGAAGTGAACATTTCGGAGATGAAGTTGAACGTTCTACGATTGATATCAACCCAAGAGGTGTACAATCGCATGATGGAGTCATGGTCAAGGTTCTTGAGAAGGTGAAACTATGAGTAAAGTCACTGTTATTTGGGAATTTGTATATAAGACGAGTGTAAACGAACTTCTGCAAAATGTAAACAAAAATATTGAAACTACTACCAATTTTACAATTAAATGTTTATATAAAATCACAATGAATGCAAATGGTACTATATTTACAGTATAATAAATAAATTTTTAATTTTTTTTTTGATAGATTTTAATTTTATTTTTACTTTTTTGGGGAAGAAAATAAGTTCATTTTAGAACACAAGTTTTAGATTGAAGGCTACACTGTATTTTCAAATAGATTTTCCATCAAGTTTCCCATCGATTGAACAAGAAGAATGCTAACTATGCAGTTGCTTTCAACAAGTTGTTCAATGGAGACTTGTAGAGAACATCCCTCCGATATGAAACACAGTAAATTACAGAGAACACATGCCTTGAACACCCACCACCATCATGTAAGCGGGCAGCTTATTCCATCTCTCTGTGACATGTCTCCCAAATTCCACTACATTGTTCCGTTAGAGGACTTAGATATATTACTTCCTTCAACTCATTCCCCTTTTGCGTTTAGCTACTTTCCATTGCTTCAATATAAACATGACCCCCTCTTCAAGTGTAGCTCTTCTTCCCTCTGGATAGTTCGACAATTCTGATATTATAGACCGCCCACTAGGATTGTATTCATTTATCTCCATTAAAGCTGCTGTCACAACCTTGTAAACTTCATCACCCAATTCTTTCCTCAGATCATTCAATTTCTCATCTTCTTCATCTATAACTTGCTGATGGTTCCCATCAACTGTAATATCTTTCAAAGGATGCCAGTCAGGGTCCTTCAGATATTCCTCCCACAATGAGCATAGCTCTGAAGCTATGTCTTCTGCTTCTTCCTCATTATACTTTCTTTGCATTGCTTCATGGAATGGTTTACTGTCAAGTTCTCCCATTCTCTTAACGCCGATATGAGCACTACTAGCTAAGTCTTTCAGGTCATTAACTAATTCTTTTCGAGCTTCTTGCAGCTCATCATTGCTCTTGCGCTCCTTCACTATTAATGTTTGGTTCAAAGCTTCTAAATCTTCAAGTTCTCCTTCTTTTTCTCGCAACTGTTTGCGTATTGTATCCACTTTTTCTAGAATTTCCACATCTCCATCATCTCCCATGTGCTTCATCTTGGAGAGTTACATTTGAATTTAATTAATTTTTTATTTTATTTTTAAATCTTCATACATAGGTTTATAAAATTTATATGATAAAATTTATAGTACTCCTAGTATTATTGTATTAAAAATAAAAATTGACTAACTTATGGTGGTTGTATAAACTATAGTACTAAAGTTTCGGAAGAAGGGGTTCGGTCTCGATTTGCAGTATATGTTGATGCTTAATAAGGTTATGATTTATGAGTCCTATTGAATCCGGGGCATTGAATTGTGTAGTGAAAGTTTTGCTCTACAATTCATAAAAGTGATGGAACCTAAAGTGAAACTAGAAAACTATTTCGGCATAGTATTTAACATTTATAGATAATTATCCTATCAATAAATCAAAATGAGTGAATAAGGTAATTCATTAACTGGATTAGAGATTAAAGAAATTTAATCTATAATCAACAAATCAATGCGTATATAAATGTTAAAAATGTAAACAACTTTTTTTTTTCTCCTAATGATTGCATTGGGGAAGTCTTGTATATTGTAACAAAGACCGTCTTGTATATTGTTTTTAATTTGTTTTTGTTTGGAAATGAAGGCAAGAAGCCGAAGGCACTCGCTATGAGCCTACGAGTGACTCTTCAGCCCATGGGCTGGTGTTGAAAAGTCCGGGTGTGTGTTGAGACCTTTTTCACTTTTTGGGCTAAATGTGTTTGTGACTATTGTGTCAACCAACGTGGTCTAGCCATATAAAAAATACTAATTAAGTGAAATGCTCCACGGCATAAATATTTAAATATAAATTCACAATCTTATCAAGCTTGACCCTACTGATTTGACCAATAGCTTAACTCACACCAAGCAATTAGTAGGTATGAATTTCCTTTTACGACTTTTTTTAATGGGGGGGGGGGGGGCAATGCGGCATTCTTATTTTATAACTCATCAAAGCTACGAACAGTTTATCCCCTTTATTTGGATTTTGGAACAAGAAGTGGTTTCTAAGTTCCAAGCCCAATCATAATATGTAATCCTTGAAATTCCATAGCAATCCTTCTAAGTCTAAACGTTACTTTACGGCTTTAATATTAAAATGAAGAGGACAATCGTAACGGTTTAGGGGACATTATAGCTGTCAGTAGTCATTACTTCTTGAAGTTGCTTTAGAAAACACAGTTTTAATTACGTACTCAGGTTAATGTTTACTATGCCTGAGATTCATTGGTTCAGTGATAAGTTGATATCATACCCTAAAAGAAAAAGTGTGAGAAAGGAAATAATTGGTGGTTTCAAGTTTAAACTCACAGTAGTAAGAAATTAGTATGTTGTTTCAAATACGATATGCATGTGAACTATTCATATATATGTATAAGTCAATAAAAGCATGTTGCTTCCATATACGATATTAATTATGGGTTTGAAAAGTCCCATATGTCTTTCTCATTGGGCAGTTTGGTTTTGCCAAAAGAATAAAGTGCAAATTGCATATAACATATCTTTATTTCATTTCTGTTGCCGTCATTTGAAATGTTAGAGATATCATCATCTCATCTTGGCCACTTCCTCAAATAGTTTATTTTAATATTGTAATCCTCTCCTTACATATATTAGTTTCGATAGGTGATCTTAAATTGATTGAAGTGGGATATTAGTCAATTTGCTAACCTTTGTAACTAGCTAAATTTGTTGTATTTCTCTTATTTCATTTTTCTTTTTCTTACCAATCTGAAATTGGCAAACAAATAAAAAAAATACAAAAACAGTCTTCAAATAGATTGTGATAATCTGTATAAGGGAAAACACAAACTTATTTTACATATTTCTATATAAGTTCTTTTGGCATTAGAGCATTCCCATTAGGCTCAATAAACCCCGCTTTTACTAAATATAGCTAAACTTACCCAACGACAGAAATACTTTATAGTCAACAAACTATGGACCAAAATAATTTATGAATAATACCTCAATACACTTATACAGATACTGTTCATCAACAGACTTGGTTTGATTTGAGAAGGTCATGTAATTTTTATGCATAATTGACTTCATAGACATATTAATCTTATTTTCGTTTTAATTAACTTATATATATATATATATATATATGAGGGAGTTCAAGTTATATCTGGTATAACTTTGAAACAGTTACAACTTTTATAAGTCATTGATTTGTAATAAATCTAATGGCCATGTCATCAACCTTCTACAAATAAGTGATCTAATAGCGTTAGTTATCTCCAACCATGTCAATATATGTGGAGTAAGGCAGTGATATAATTAACCTTTTGACATAATGTTCTTATGATATATATAAATGCTGTTTTACATTTTGTAATATTAAGTTTGTTGTTGTTTTTGCTTGCTTGCTATTGGCAACCAAGGCAGTGTATGAAACAGTAAGAATGATAATAATTAAATTTAATGGGAATGTCTGCCACACTTCAGTTTGTTCCAAATGATCCACACTAATCTTCCTAACTTTGTGTCTTCGTTGCTGCCTTCATTAGGATATGCAACCTTCACTTCAGTACCATTACATGCATTGTTTAGATGATTCATTAATCCATGGCTTTGTATTTCATGCCCAATTCTTGAACTTCTTAGATTATGACTTAAGATTTTAATCTTTTGCCTTTGTAAATGTGGAAAATATAGATGCATTTTGAAGACTTTCCATGGCTTGTTTTACCTACGCAGAACTTGCATTGCTGTCCTGGCATGCATCTTTGAGTTGGCAATTAATGGAATGCATTTTCTTTCTTAATGTAAAAATTTTTGTATACATGCGTTGTTGGATTATGTTATTATTGTTGATGTCCATGGGCAGGAAATTGTCTTGGTATATACTCTAAAGGATTCTTTGATTCAATCTCAGGTACTTGGATCACAACCAGTTGACAGGGAGAATTGACGCAGACTTCTACAAACATCCTTTCTTGAAAGAATTGTGAGTATTCTTTACCACTCAGATCTACGAAAGTCGTCAATTCCTGAGCTTGAGCATTGAATTGGGTATTCTATTGTCAATTACTCGTTTTTAACAGGTCTATTGAGGGTAGAATTTTTGTGTTCTGTTTGATAGAATTTTACTGATGGAGTTTGTAGAATAATTGATTTTTTTCCCTTTGGCTACTCATAATTTGTGTGATGCTCACAGTGATAAAATTAATATGATCTTCATTCACACAGCTTGAAGTTTTGTAGAAATAACATTAATTACATAAGAATTGAAGAAAAAGGAATGCCATAGTTGGAGGCTATTATTTACATTTTGGTTTTTGGCCTCCCTTTTACAATTACATTATGTTTTAACCACAATAGGTGTGAGTGCTTCTGTCAGAGTGATTTAGTAAACTCTCTATTCACATATTCAATGCATGTTCTTGAAAAGAGTTTGTAAGTTTTTCACTCTCTGAGTCTTGTAAATGTCTCA